>NW_009917831.1:0-17474 GCF_000696875.1 Nestor notabilis | reverse complement strand
CCTGCTGAATTAAGCTAGAAGTGAAAAGATGTAATTCTCCATCTCAAGAGATATCCAGCCTGCTTGAAATATTTACAGCTGTTAAAGTTTCTCTGTTCAGAACAGGCCAAAAAGATTGGTGTGCTTTGGATGAGTGTGTCTCTATTCATATTTTAAAGAATGCCTGCATCTTAAATTACCTTCTGCAGGCTGCTATGAAGAAGTGTAGTGTCAGAGAAGGGCCTTTACCATTATAAAATGATACATCATGCTGATTTTGTATTTGTCATCTGATTTTGAAAAAACTGGCACAAACAGAGGAGAGAATGTTTCCTACTTTAAATCTGTGCAGTTATCTGTGAACAGCTTATGAATCCAGTTGGCTTGCAGTAAATCTGGGAGCGATTCTTTGGACAAAATGCCTAGCGTATTTTGTACTGTTATCACTGAAAACAAGTGATCTTTTGAACTATCCACTTTGAAAGGACGTTCATTGGCTAAATGAAAAAAAAAACAACAAAATACGTGCACATTGCAGGGTATTAAGAGAGATCTGTAAACAACACTACTTGCTGTTAAGAGAAAACTTTCATCAGGGTGAAGAGAAATTACTTGGAACTGATATCAAACTGTAAATTATTTCTGGAGGGCAAATACAGTGAGGAACAATCAATTCTGCCCCATAGTTTTTATTGGTAAGTCGTTGCTCAACAGCTTACTTCACAGACAAGAGAAATTACAAAAACTACTCATAGAATCATGTGGCGTTTAGAGTTGGAAGCGACCTTAAAGACCATCTAGTTCCAACCTCCCTGCCACAGGCAGGGACACCTTCCACTAGACCAGGTTGCTCCAAGCCCCAGTGTCCAACCTGGCCTTGAACACTGCCAGGGATGGGGCAGCCACAGGTTCTCTCAGCAAACTGTGTCAGTGCCTCAGCACCCTCACAGTGACTAATTTCTTCCTTGTACCTAACCTAAACCTAACCCTCTTCCAGCTTAAAACCATTTCCCCTATCCTATCCCTAAATGCCCTTGTGAATTTCTTGTTGGTCCCCTTTAGGTACTGGAAAACTGCTGTAAGATCTCACCAGAACTTTCTCTTCTCCTTGCTGAACATGCCCAACTCTCTCAGCCTGTCTTCACAGGAGAGGTGCTCCAGCCCCTCTGATGATCTCTGGGGCCTTCCTCTGGACTTGCTCCAACAGGTCCAGAATTGTTGTTCTCTCTGATGCATTTGCAGGGGGATTTGGTGGTTCAGCAAGTGAAGTCTGAAAAGCTTGGTCGTCACTCCCATTTTCTTCCTTATGCAGCCTTCAGGTGGATATAATGCTGTACTCCCAACCATCATCCTGCACTTCACTAACATCCTGCACCAGAGCTCCACATCCTAGGGGAAGGTAAGAGCTCTCCTGCATAGAAAGCAGCACCATGTTTTGCAGCCTGCCAGAGCGCATGCATTGGTGGCAGCAGCAAGCATGTCCCCAGCAGCTGTGCTGGCTGCAACCCTCCTCTTTGGCAGGGGAGGAAACACAGCCTTCCAAGCCTGACAGAAGGGAAGTGTCCAGGTCACGGGAGGGAGAGCAATGGTACGCTGTGGTGGCAGGAAGGTCCGCTGCAAGGAGGAGTTGTCCAACCATGACAGTCTCCCACAAGAGATCTAGGGTATGTTTAAAGTTGATCTGTTTTAGCATCTGCGGAGGTAGACCCAGGAGCCTTGCTCTGACCCTGGGGCCTTTGTTGAGACAGTCAAATGGATATTCAGGGGTATGCTGGAGCAGAGCTAACCCCAACAGCACACAGCTGTTTTACCATCGTAGAAAGACTAACTTAAAAAGAGGAATTTTTCCTTGTTGATTTGTATGATTTTCTTTGGAGATGGATGGTCCTCTGGGCTCTCTGCTTTTTCACTCATCTGTTAAAAAGCCCCATTTTGGGACATCCCAATTCTTCCAGCCAAGAAAAGCTGGATTCTGCTCCTGGCTTGCTCAGAAGTTCTTGCTCAAGAGCAAAATGAAGCATTCCTGTCAGGAACTGGATGCACAACATCCAATGTGCTCCTGGGGTCAAAGAAATAGGTCTTAGGCTGGAAGAGAAATCCTCAGCATGGGCAGTACATTACGTCAGTACAGAAATGGACAATCCAATTTTGCATTCCGATATGAAACACAGCAGCAGGTGATATGTTTAGCAATATGCAAGTTTAATAAACTTCCTGGTCAACTTGTGGGCAGAATAGTTCCATGATGTCTGCTTAACAAAGCCAAATTGTGCACCTCTCTATATTGCAACTAGAACCGCTACAGTTAAGGAACTGTCAACATTTCCCATCTGGATGGATGATTTAGCTGCTTTGCTTCATGTCAGGGCTAACTTGGCATTTGACTTAGCAAGTTCTGCTACAAGATTCTGTTTTACTGATGATAATTTGCATTCAGTGGCTATGTCATTCTTGGGCTTGGAGAAGAAGTTTTAAGCAGCATTAGAGTAGAAGAAAAATGAATATTTAAAAATGTAATTTTGCAAATCCCTGGAGAATGAAAAGCAACTTAGAGACAGATGTACACAGAGTCGGGAGATGGCAAACATTCCCCTCTCCTTGCTTTTAGCTTTAAAAAGGTCCATGGGATTGAACTATTACTCATTAGTGTCTGGCCCCCCCTGCAACTTTCTGTTCCATACCGGACGTGCAGTGTTTGTATAGAAAGCAAACTTACTGCACTGTGTAATAAGATTTGAATGCAAAAATCTAATTAACATTATCCATTCAGAAGCATTGCTTAAACAAAAGCTAACCTTTCTGTGCCAAAGCTGAATGAAACTTTGAAACTGAAGGTTAGTTTTTTTTTGTTCCTTTGACCAGCACAATGGATTGATGTGCTGTTGATACAACCACTTTCTCAGGTTTCGCGTGTGGAAGTCTATGATGGAGTAATAACTTCATTAATTTGGCCTGTACTGATTCAGTTGAATACTAATATTTTGACCTTATTCCCTAGGAAATATTCTTCCTGCTGCACAAACTTGGAAAGCATGGCCATCCCTGTGGTGTGAGCCACATTTATGACAAACTCTCAGAAAGATAATATTTCACACAGAAATACATGACTCTTGGTTCTTAACACTTTCCATATTATCAGAAAGAGATATGGATCCTCATTGTCCTGTGGTTTTTGAGTGTTCCTTTCTTTCCTCTTTTTAGTATCCTAAGATTTATATTTCTGTGTGCCCTGTAACCCAGGAAGGACAAGGATGTGACTCCTGTGCACAGCTGACCTCGCCTGAGCTGACGCAGTTTTGAACCTTGAGCATCAGCACAGAGGATAAGGATGCACATCTACAAAGGTATTTAAGCAACCAACTTCTTTAATGCCTTTGCATGTCTAAAGCCATGTAGTGGATCCACCAGCCTCTATTAAGTAGGTATGTGCAGAAGCTGGACATTGGTTACATATCGACTGACCCCCATAGTCAAACTCAGTAATCACTGAGGTGGAATCTGCCTGGTTATCTCAAGGAGGGGGAGGAAACTGGGCTAGGAATTATGTTTTGTTAAAATACAATACAAATTCCTAACCCAGTTTTCAGTCAGGAGAGCATGTTATTGTTGAACAATTGATACCACTTCATGGAAGCTTATTTTCTGTGCCTTAAGGGAAATTGAATTAAGTGACCTTCTATTTTAAAACACTGCTCTTTCCTGTCACTGATGAAGCAATAACAATTACAGAACATGGGATTTTCTGGGAGTGTCTGTTGTTTGTTCTCATTGATATAAATTTTGCTGCCTCTATTTGAATCTTATCTATAGTATTCCCTGAGGCAGGCCACTAGAGACTGATTTCAGTGGTGACTCCAGGTTGGCCACTAAGGCAAGAAGAAAGGCATGTCCTACAGCTTCAGAAGTTAGTGCTAGAGCTGCTATGGTCCTGATGAATAGGGCTGTACATGACGGTAGCTAAGTAAGGTTTGTGGCATACTCTACCCATGGGCTGTTGCTGACATCCTGAGCAGCTCCTTTTTCTGCATAGAGAACTGCTTGTGTTACTAACCAGCCCAGAAATGGTAATGTTCACAAGTGGTGCAAGTCCATTGTCTAGTCCTTGCCTTTCCATGCTCATTACAGTTCAGCAAATGCAGAGATTTGAATCTAACATGACAAGAAGTGTCAGAATTGGGGATTAATTCTCTGTGAAATAATTTCCGTGATGGGATGCTGCCAGGAAGCATGACTCTGCATTCCTTTGATACCCCAGATTACCACAAACTGCAAGGAAAGGACTGTGTGGGCAAGGAATGAGGCATGAGCTTATAATCTTTTCAGCTACAGATAACTTAATACATAAGTGGGATGCTCTCAAGAGCTTGCTGTGCCAAAAAGGTGACCCTCCTAGGGCTGGGACCATTTATAGAATACTGATTTTTAGTGTAGAGCATGGTTTTATAACTGACTTCTATAAATGTTAAATACCAGGCCAATTAAGCTTGAAAGTGCTGACAGAGTCTTAATTAAATCAGCGTGAACAATATCAGTCTTGCATAACTCTGTTTCCATCAAAAGCATCAGAAATTATGGGGTTTTTTTTCTTTGTCCCTTGTAAGAGATGAAGTTCTGACAGCTTGTTCCCGTTTCCCAGTACTGGTGGTTCATTAATCTGCCCATAATTCTGAGCTTTCTACTCCACTCCCATCTCCCTTTGGTTCCCTGTTTTGATTCCTTAGCATTGACATTTTGGCTTATTCCCCACAGTACTATATACTGGCTACAGGGAGTTCAGGTGTGCCTTTCCTGTAACCCTTCTGTCCCTTTTAGCGGCAGAGGGTACACCCCTGCAGTCCTTTAACAAGGGTGGATCTTGAAAACACTGACTACCAAGAGCTTGTATTTGGTATTCAGCACTTTGTCTTTTTTGTCTTTTGGAGACCAAGTCCCTGAGCAAATCCGTTGTTCAAGCACAGTAGAAATTCAACATGCAAGTAGATTGCTAAGCCAGGGCTGCTCTGAGATGCTGGCAGTCCACATGACTTCTGTGAAATGGGTGCTGATTTATTACTGGGTACGTAAGAGTTAAAAGTAATGTAATGTCTGCTCTTGCTGTCAGAGTCTCCTACCTGTCTGCCCATGCACACAGGGGACTGCTTGCATGCCAGCCTTTGAGTCATGCAGCAAGACAAGGGTAGCCACACGTGCGAAAGAGCGCAAGCTAGGGCAAAATACTCTGCTTTCTGCACGGATGAGGGGCAAAAATAATGGCAGGCCCCCTGGTAGTAGAGCACTTCTTTCTCTGGTTTCGACACCTGCTATTCGAGACCCACCAAAGCAGCTGTTACCTAAGGTGAACGCGGGAAATCCCCGTGCTGTTTTTGCAACTTCAGCCTCCTGGACCCCCCTCCAGGGGACAGCACACTTTGTCGGTTTCTATCTAAACAGTTTCAGCTTTATGCTTAAAAGCTTCATAAAATTTCACAAAACTACTCACATCCAGCACTGCAGAATAGACAAACAAGGAGAGAAGTTTAGTGTGTATAACAAACTGGAATACAACCGAAAAAAAACTTAAAGCCTGTGATCAACTTGGTAGAACACAGGGATCGGCAAGGGTGGTCACAAGGGTTGACTTGAATTCTGTGCTTTCTCTCTCTCCTGCTTTCTCAATCCCATTTACATCCTTGATCTCAGAGTTCATCACTCTGTGATGACTTAGGCTTGATCAAACCTTCAGCTATTGTGAGTGAATGTTGTTAGTATCTTCAGGGAACATGTGGATCGAGTTCTCAGGGTCTTGAAAGTGCCATCATGTAACAAAATCCTATTTCTTAGACTGCAGTTCACCTTCTTGTCTGTTCTCCATTTAGTGCCATATTGATTTGTGTTCAGAATCAGCCCTCATGATATAGAATGCAAATAAAGAGGTTTTGTGGAAGACTACTAGAAGATTGTAATCTTCTGGTCTTATCTCTCACTCCAGACGTATCCTGAAATGACTCGTTCTTTCTTCTCTTTCTATTTCACAATGTAAGCATTTCACAGAGGAGGTGACATCTTTCAGTGCTTTAGCATTTCATCTCCCTATGTCTTCACATTTTTTTCCACTTTCTCATCTGGATGTTACCGACTTAATTAAACTGCACAATGACTCTAAAAATACAAACTCTAACAAAGGCTAATGAGGATGTTTCTTGGCATTTGGTCATTGTTTTGCCTTGGGCCCATAGCTTTGCTTGCCACTCTCCACTGAGTACTAAACCCATGCTTGTGTTTAAAGATAACTGCTCCAAGCATGATTATATCGCAGTTTCTCTGTGTGCTTTCAGGAGGGTTTAATGTTGTATAAATTGCCCATTATACCCACATTTCCAGACAATAGCTGGCTGCAGAATACAGTGCAATAAAGCAGTAGCAAATCTTGTTCCTGTTCGTTCCCTGTCATTATATTTAGGTTCCAAAGAGCTGGTTTAAGAGCACATAGAAAAAAAAACCACCATGGGCTCAAAGCAATGGCTGCAAATGTAAGCAGTTTTTAGTCCACAAGTAAAGATGACATGGCCTTTAGCCGAGTTCTGTCTACCAAAGCAGCGTAAGCTTATCTAATTATGCAGTTAACTAACCATGTTGATTTGACTGGACCAGCTTTCAGTGCAGGCATTGGAGAATAACTGCAGCAGCTATCATCTTCTCTGTAGGATTTCAGGTAAATTTCTGCACCTCAATGTGCCTTGCAAGTATGAGCAAGCAGAGTCTGTTGAGAGCAAAGGAAGCTTCCCATTCTCACTGTCAGACCTGTTTTCCACAAGCAATACCACAATGCTAATTACTTCTGTAGCAGAGCAATTTTTTGTTATTTTCTTTTCTTCTATAAGAATTGTTAATAGTTGAAGGAGCCAAATTCTACTCAAGATTGAGCATAAGTGACTTTGCCTCAGTTTCCTGTCTTGTTAAAGGTATAGCTGATGTTTGAAGAGTTGGGAAGTCATGTTCCTTGAAAGACCTGTTCCTTTGAATTTCTGTGAACAAACATCTTTGATTTCTGAGTGCCATGTGCCAGCAAAATCCTGAAACCATGCTGAAGGCATGTTATTGCCACATAGGTGCATGGGTCAGAACCATCTTTTGCAAGACTAGAAAGTACTGATCTTGCCTCAAATTGTACTCCTGGTTCCTAGAAATACTCTTGCTACAAGATAAGCAAAATGATGTAATCATGGATGTCCACTGGGTATTCTGGATTGAATGAAATCGTCCTTGTATATCATGGGAATGGTCATAGAATAAAAATTCCAGATGGGATAATCATAACAGAAACATTTATCAAGGTTTCAAGCTGGGACGTCTGGGAGAACTGTGGAGCAAAATGCTAAAAAGAAAAGGTGCGTCCATCCTCACTGTGGAAGGCTCTTAAATCAGAGTGGCCAGGGCCCCTTATTGAGGAGAAATGCCACCTTTCATTTGGCCAGTATTCAGTAAGGACAGGATTTCCCAGCCAGTCCACTCTTGGGCTTGAAGGTGAGCTCATGGAGCCAACCTACTGGGTGGCAGGATTTGTTCCTGGGGAAAGGCATCATGGAAACCCTTGGTGCCTGGGTAAGGCTATAGAGTGGTGCCCCCTGTTTATCTTCATTAATGTTTAAATTTATTGTGTGGAGAACAGAGCCTTGAGTTTGCTCTGTGTGCAATCTACAGGTATCTGGCTGAGAGAGACTTCTCCCACTGAAGCAGTCTTTATGCTTTGCAGTAATGTAAACAGTGTGTTTAGAAATGTATTGTCTGTGGCAGATCTGACATCACAACCAAATTCTTTAAAATAAAATGTTTAGGGGGAATCAAATGTCAGCTGCTTAGCACTGAAATGTATGGAATGGAATTAAGCAAACCTTTTCTTAATTAAAAAATGAAAATGGATTCTGAACTTTATCTAAGGGTCACTTTGGGATGATTTCTAGACAGAAAAAATCTTGGCTTTCTGGCAGGACAGCTGTGAGGGAGTGTTCTATTCATTAGAACACAATTTGTCCAAGAAAATACGTTCCAAGTCCTAATCAATTTAGATGAAAACTTGCTGGACAGGGTTCAAGCAGGCCAGTTATGGAGTCTTATAAAGCCAAACCCACATGTCTCAGTGGGCAAGAGGCAAGATAATCTTAGCTTACAATGGAATGTTTAAATTTATACAGCTAAGACACTGACATAGGCACAAGGTTTGGTTCTTTTGTGTTTTGTTTTTTAACCAGAAACATGTGAAGAATTGGAAATTTTAATGAGAGGGAATGTCTCTTTAAGATACAATCACTCATGGTGAATGGACTGTGGCCAGATTCAACCTTGTTTTAGCATCTATAGAAAGATTATTTGAAAAAGACCAGCTTCCAAAGCACCAGAAACGTAGGTGTGCCTCTAAATGAAGGTCCTTGGCATCACAGGCTCTTGCAGAGTTTTATAATTCCCAGCTGTATAAGGATTCTTTTTTATTGAACTGCTTCAGCAGTGGAAATTCAGCAGTTTGGAGAAGCTATTGCACAGTTAGCCCTTGGGAAGGTGACACCATGCATGGCATTGTTCAGCCGTTAAATGTATGCTCTTTATGATGACACATTGCTACTGAGCACAGAAAACCACAGGATAACACACCCTCAGCCTTCTGGTGTTAATGGTAACTATTTCAGGGTTTGCTTTTCTGTCATTCAGTTGGTTTCTCCACTATTGCAGCTAGCATTTCAGGCTGCAAGAGGGTACTTAAATAACTTTCAGATTTGCAGATCCATGCTAGAAATTCCTGTAAAGATGAGATATAACCTGAGCAATCTTTAACCTGGGGAGTATTTCATTTCTTAACTTGAAATGGTTTTATAACTTGCAGAGTCTTAGCCAAGGTTAATCTCCACCACAAACATGAATCACGTATGCCTTTTGCAGTAACTGTCAATGCTTGGTAGAGAGCCACAGCAACAAGCTGATCTCTGAAGTGCCAGCTTACATCTGCCTCTTTGCTAGTGGATCCTCTGCCCTCCTGCATCCATTGCTGGGAAGTGACAAACACACCATTTCTCCCATGTCATCATTCTTTTCTGGCAGTTGAAGACCTCCACTGACTTCAGGAAAAAAAAACCAAACCCAAACAAACCAAAACAACAACATTTTTCTAGCTGCAACTAGCCCTGTCCACACCACAGGACAGTCACTCAGTCCCTCACTTGTTTACTCACCAGCCCTCTCTGTTCAGGGACCGAGACCTGAGTCAGGAGCTGTCTTTTCTCATCACGACTCCTGTGATTTCTAGGGGCAGTGAAACACCCCCTCTGCCGGCCCTCCTCCTCCGCTCAAACACCACCATCCACAACACCACTCGTGCACCTGCGTCCACCCTCGTGACTCAAAGGGTGATTTATCCACATGACTGTGGCTGGATGTGAAAGACAAGGAGCATACAGTATTGTTAAGCAACTTGTGGTTAAAGTCAAAAACCCTGGAGACTCCTCTACTACTGTAAACGCCAGCGGTTCGTTGTCCCATAGCCTCTTCCTTCCTTCACGCCCTGCTCCGCCAAGTTGGCCACCTGAGACTCTGCTCACTGCTCTTGTTTTCCCTGGCTCTTCTCACTTGTTTACTTAAAAATCTCTTTCCCTCCCCTTCTCTTCATTTGAATTTCTTGCAGGAGGGTCTTATAAGGACACCTACTTTAATCAGAATTTCCTGTGAGTTAATAGGCAGCTTTTTTGTTTTGGTTTGGTTTGGTTTTGAATGTTTTGAAATAAAAATGTAATGATTTCTTAAAAGCCCCTTTCCCAAACTCTGCTTTAAACCAAACAATTTCCTTACAGAAAGTAATGGTTTTAAAGACCCAGTTTGAAAGACAAACTCTGTACTGAGAAGGAGGAGGAATACTTTGCATGCAGCAGGACAGCCTGTCACCCAAGGGAAAACGGCCAACATGCTGCTGAAGCTGACCGCATATTTTCATTTTCAGAAAGCACTCAAGACTAAAGCCACCTGTGAGTGAGTCTAGCCTCTCCAGCTGATTTAGGAGGACCTAGAGCAGAGTGTCCTGTCAAAAGGCACGCTTATTTTCACAAGGCAAATGAATCAGTTTTTATGTGGCATGGCTACAGCTCATTGGGATGAACTCATTAAAACTTTGTAAAACAAACTGCAAGCGAGAGGTGCAGTATTTCATTATTCAAACTGGGAGAATAGACGGGCGTCCTATGGAAAAGTGAGTCATATTCTCTGTGGTACATTCTGTTCATTCTGTTATAACAAACATGAGTGTTTGTTTGCTGAGTCCATTAGCATCCAGCTATAAACTTGATTAGGAGGACGAGTTCCTCGGCCCGCTGCTGGGTTAGCGTGTGTACTGCTGTTTGGTCGCTCTGTTGTATAACAGCACCAGTCATGTCAGACTGCCATTCCAAAAGGAAATAACAGCACTTTCCTCGTTTATTTCAAATCCGTCACAAATTTCTATTAAAAATATCAAAGCAATGACTCGAATGCTTTCCATGCTTTCTGAATGACTCATCTTTTAAGGAAACTGCTGGGAAATAAAGCACCACAAAGGTTCCTTAATTTCAGGGTCTGAGACTTTTAAGAACCTCATGGCAAGCAGTCAGAACAAGAAGCCACAAACCCACCATCTCGTAAAATCTTTCTCTGTATTTTATATATTAGTATTAATTTCTGTGCTACTAGTTTGAGTTGTTTTTACAAGCTGTGTGCCAGAAGATAAAACAGGTCATTAGTCTAGCTTCGTGACTGTGGAAGGTAAATTAACTGATCAAGTGTATTTATTGCTACCATTGTTGGAAGATGATGGCCAAGGGAGGAACTTTTAAATAAGATGATGGTTAGCTGCATCTAGAAGTAGTAGTGAAATAAGGGGTTGTCTGCTGGAGACAAAGGGATTTCTGGGAAGTTTCTATGCAGCACAAATAGCATTTTGGAAATCTGACTCTTGCCTGGTTGTAAGAATGGGCAAGGTCCCCACATTTTTAAATGCTTGCTGCATTTCTAATGGCTGTAGAGGGGGGGGGAGGGATTACTACTGACTTTAAGAGACTTGGAACTTGTGGGTTAGGAACTTGTTGGGTTATAGCTTGAAGTGTTTCATCTATTTCCATTGAATCACTTGCATATTACAATTACTTGTCCAGCACAGTGCTCCAGGAAATGAGGTTACTGTCCTGCAATATCTGAAAGGAAGGGCTGAGGATAATGAGTATCTACTGCCTAGCTCTGGCATTCCAGCTTCTGGCGTACATGATGGTATCCTTAAGACTGCTCATCTTGCTGACCTTTTTCTTCCACCTTCTATCCACGTGTCAGCAGAGCAGTGGCATGCAGTTGCAGACACACTCTAGCACAAGATGGAGCATGCATTGAAAACCTATGGAGTAACAGCATGAGACTACAGGTAAAATAGCTGCTTCACTCCCCAAACCGAACTTACCTTGAGACACTGAAGTAGAAAATACAGTCTTTTGTCTTTTTACTATGGCAAATATCTGGTGATAGTTTTAGGGCTGCTTTCTGTCTCTGATAATAATTCTTTTAAATACATTTACCTTCAAGGTATCTAATACTAAAGTCCATTCCTCCATTTAAGTCCCTTATTGCAGGTATTTTTAGCAGTGAAGGAAAAACCCTGCATTGTCCCTCATCAAGATCTCTTCAAGCCATTCTTTACTGAAGTGGAGAAATGCTTCCGAGCCACATCAGATGCTCTCAGCATGCAGCCGTGTGGACAAGCTGGCGCCAGGAGCCAGTCCAGCTCCAGGTTCCCAGAAAGAAGTCTCGCATCTCTCATGGTGAATCAGCAGTAGAAGGCCACTGCAGCACCTCAGCTTACCTCTGTGAGTCATGCATCCTATAGCAAATCTCTTAACTATAAATGGGATGTTTAATAAACCTGAGGTTTTTTAGTCTTTAGATGCTTCTAGCTATTCACAAAAAATAAGATACACAGTCCAGCATGATCAGCTACACACTGGGAAAAAAATACATAGCTTTGAAACGCTGTGTTTGAGCAGGGCCAGGAGCTCTCAGTGGATTCTCTGGCAGGAATGAACAGTTGGCATCATTTTTTTCTAGGTAAAATACAAGAAGTTTATCTAGTAATAGAGCCTGTTGAAGGCAGAGCAGTCTGAAGTCTTGTAACACCCCCTGCACAGACAGTCCTGTGTTGCAGGTGAAAACACCACGCTTAAGAAATGAAGACTTGGTTTCTGCTATTTATCCCTTACTTTTCCCTGCCAGTAACTGTCGTCATCTTGCTGTAGAAATCATCACCCTGTGGACACGCAGTTGAAGTGTTTTTTGGGTTTGGTTTAGTTTGTTTTTTTTATCTGCTCTCCCTGGAGAAAGGGATGCTGTATGTGTATGGGTGCCTAGACCAAAACTTGGGAATATTGGGAACTGTAGGTCCCAGTCTTTGCATTGCTGGTCCTGGTGACGCATAGATGTATAAGGCTGTTTGGTATGTGCTGCTGCAAGAAATACATGTGCAAGCATGACATGATGTCTGTGGATGCAGGAGCAACTCTTTGGGAATTCTAATCTTTGGTTTGCTGACAATATTGCTCCAGTGAATAGCTTTTAGTTGCTTCTCACCTCAGTTTGTTTATCTGTAAAACGGAAATTGGGAACTTCCTAGAGAACCCAGAGCTAAATTTTAAATTATTCATAGCTTTTTGCATACCCTTGACTGGAGTATAAGCTGTAAATCTGTGAAGCCGCATACCAACATTTCTGTGGTTTACGCATCAGGAAATCCCCTTTTCCAAAGATACTGCTGAGTTCTCCAGCTATATGTTTTGTGGCAAGTCTGTGTTCAGCCCTTGGCATAGTCTCAGCACCTAGACCCCATGGCCCCTTCCTGTGTTCAGACCCAGGTTTTTATTCTGTGGAATCTGCCCTGCTGGGGGTGCAGGCTTATACTTAGATCTAGGAAGGCACCTCTCATGTGTGCTGTGAGACTTTGAGGTGCAGAAAGCAGCATCTAGCAGATCTGGGCTCCATAATCTGTCAGGGCATAGCTGTAACATGTACAGGTAACAGCCCCATCCCAGTATCGCCACTGCCCTTACCCATACCACAGCCGCACTCTGCACGCAGGACCCTTCACTGCCGGGGCTGTGGGCATGCACAGGGCCTCCCCAACATGCTGGAAGGTTGGCCAGGTCACCCTGTGCCTCTTGGTGACAGGCCCCAGTGCTTTACCATCAGCTCCCAGGAGGCTGTGACATTTGAGCTTATGTTGGCTGCCCCAGTGCAGGGAGGTCAAACAAATTGAATTGCTCTTCAAATTAGCTGGATACAGCTTTGATCTCTGTCCATTTGAGATCTTGTGGTTTTAGCTGGAAAAATGCACACCACGTTCCAGCTACCTCCTCTAGCCAGGGGAGCGGTGATGCCACTGGCAAATGCGTGCACTTGCTGACAGTTACTTAGCTGGAAAGTTATCACTGAAGCGTGTCCTCTATCGAGAACAATCTCAGCTTCACTGGGCCTATCTCTTACAGATGTTAATTCCCTGCTATTATCTTTCCAAGTTCCAACAGCATAGTAAGCTGCAGTAAAGAGAGGGGATATGTTCAATTTAAGCAATGAGATTACTATGTTCTGAATAAATCCACTTTTATTAATAATTACCTCTCTACCATGACTTTAAATTCAAACAGCTGGACAGCCTCTGCTCTTTATTAATTTCCTTGGATCCTTTGGCACGAAGCCCTCAATTCCTGTGATGTAATGGTATAAAAAGTTGGCTCCTGCCTGAGCTTCCACCCACAAGTTCTAAATTTGGAGCATGGCAAATTTCTGCAGATTCCAGAGACAGGCTATGCTCAAGACGTGCTGATGCCTTCAGTCCCATCCTATTGCACCAAACAACAAGATTGTGTGCTTTTTATAACTGGGATCATAAATATGACTCAGATGCACATGTTGTCTATGTAAGCACTTGGGGTTGGCTATCACTTTATGGCACTGGGAAAAAGCCAAGCCAAATAAAAATTGTTTTGAGTAAATATTACATTTCTAGAGCATGAATAACTTTTCTCTGCAGCCAGCGTGTCACTAATGGGAATAAGGAAGAAGACAGGGTGGGGGAAAGCAGTAACTAAATCATCCCACTAAACACAGACAGTCTGCAGCAAGACCTGTTGTTTCGACTCGTCTGGGGTGTAATATCCCAGATAATTTGTAGCAGGTCTCAGCAAGGCCACAAGTGGTGGAAATAAAAATAGCTATATAGTTCAGCGCCATGCTGCTGCACGGATCTCTCTTGGGTGGGATCTCCACCAGTGGTATGTAAAACAGGCGACCAAAGAACCAAGTGTCCTTCTCTCCCCCACTCCCAAATGTGCAGAGGCTCAAGCATGTGGATTGCTCCACAGAGATCAGTGTTGCTACTCACATGCTCAGCGCTAAGCATGTGCACATGTCTGTTCAGAATCTGGGCCAAAAGGAAGGATGAGTTTTTCATCCTGTGACTTTGGGACCCCGGGGGATGTCTGCATTGCAGAACACGGGAAAACAGAAAATGAGCCCACATGCAGCTTTGTACCGCTGCACCAGAAGGTGAAGCAGCTTATTGGCAGCTCTCTGAGGCAGTGATAGGACATCCCGCCACCAGCAGACACCATGCAGGGCTGGTTCATCATGGCTGCTGGCTCTTCTCCAGCACTTCCAGCAAACTGGTATGTCTCAGCCTCTCTTCACCTCCCAAAAAAATAATTACTCCTGCCCTTGAGCAGGACTGAGCAAGCAGCATCTGAAGTGCCTCATCTGCCTGAAATGCAAAGGGTAAAAGCAGTGTTCTTTCTGTTAGAAATTATCAGGAACCATTCCCTGATAAAAGGAATCTTAAAGTCTCCCCAAAACAATAGCCAAGAAGAAAAGAGAGAGTCTAGCTTTGAAAATCATTGGTGGCTTTCCCATTTTCCTAGTAGGCATATAATCCTGAGCATTTTGCATTCCTTTGTATTGCATCTGTGAGCTTTTGCGTATCTGGTAAGTGCTTTCCTGAACTTTGCTGTCTTGTCTTTTTTTCCTAGGAAGAAAACCTGGCTTTAAAGAGGAGTTCAGACAGGAAAGCAGCAATGTTCCAGGAGAATTTCCGAGTCAAGCAGGAGAGCAACTGGCTTCTTCAAGTGCGTATTTCAGAGATCCCTAAAACATTCAGCTACACAGTTGGAGCAGGTGAGTGGGAAGGCGTCAAGAGCACTCGACATTCTCATGTCCCAGCCGTCCCTGTCAGAAGCATCTGAAGAGCTTTTCTGTGCACTGGGCTGGACTGGGGCTTGCAGATAAAATGTTTTAAGGGCTGTGAGCCTTGCAATAACAGCGACAGCCCTGGCGTCAGCAGACCTGTACCTCCAGGGACTAGCACTGAGAAATCAGTGCTGATCTGCCCAGCGAAGGCAGCTTTGACTGCATTTCCAGGATCTGGGTGCTAAGTCTTTTTCCATGCCTTGCAAGCTGCCAGTGGTCATTTTCTGCCAGGAAAGCAGCTCAAGCAGTGAGTGAGGGACTGGCTTCCTCCCCTTTGTAATGCATTTTACAATTCAGAGAAACTTTGTAATATAAGAAGGTGTTTTTACATGTTAGAGCTTCTAAATCGTTAAAACAGTTGGAAAATCCTAATCGCCATTAGCAGACAAGAAAAAAAAAACGAAGAAAACATCTTGGATTGCAGAATTAACAAAACTGGGAGCTGAAGGTCAGTTTCCAAGACCAAAAACATGTTCAGGGAGTCCTGTTGTACATGCAGATTTAACACAGATAGTCAAGTCTTCAACAAGTAATTTGCACCTACCTGCAAAACTTGTTGCTTAGAGTCACAGAGCTTAAGCTGGGAAAATTGTCCAGAGATGCAATGTCCAGGTCAGTCATGTTTAGATTTAACCCAGGATCTTTCTGTGTCTCCAGACACACAGGGGAGGGGAAAACCTACCTAGGATTGATTTAGCAGCCTGAATTAGAGATGATGAAGGAGGGCCTGGCTGAAGCACAGTGTAACTTTATGACTACTGGCTTAATTTTCCTGACACTTTTTAGGTAGCTATGTGGTGGTTTAGCTCTAGTTAATTAGAAAGCTAAAGGCTACTTCAATTTGTAGTTGTTACCCAAGAACTCAGAGGAGGTTTTCTGGCTACTATGGATCAGGCCTAAAGGTGGACGAGGCTAAAGATGATTCTGTGAGAGGCTGGTAGGGAGTGGTGCCAGGCGGCTCTGGTCATGCAGGGGTTGCCCTGGTGCACATGGCCCTTTTCAAGGCCTCATGCAGCGATCTCTGATTTGCACCTTGTGGACACAGATTTCAGTTTATCATGGTATTGCTTAAAAAGCTCTCTTTTTAGGGACAGCTGAGTATTTTGCAGATGTTTGTTTGCTTTTTTAATGGGTAAATATCACTCACGTTTCATCAATGAGCAACTGAGGCATAAGGAGGTTGAGGGACCTGACAAAGGTGATAGCAAGTCACATTGTTTGGAATTTTGTAGCTCTGAAATATCATCTTTCTAGAACAGGAAACTCTCTCAGGAGTAGTAGGTTTTCATTAAAACAACAGTTCAAACCTGTCGATCTTGATATATCAGGAAAAGGAGGAATGTAGAATATGTGAGAGTTAGCTTAGCCTCTCTTGAACTAAACCACCAGGTTCATGTTCCTATGGAGAAACAAATACCCTGCAGGCATCGTGGTGTCTTTGATTTATTTTTGGAAGTTGAAAACTCCCCCTTTTGGTGTCTGAGCTAGGATGAAAACAAGGATTTTGTGGGCCAGCAAAAGGTTTCTAGAGGAAAAAACCTCCAATCCCACTTCTCAAGAGTGTATGACATGAGCAGTTGAGCTAATGTAATCCCACTTAGCCTTCCCTACATTTCAAAATTGGATTAAAGTTCATAAGTTGTTGAGGGAAAATGTTACCCAACAGAGTGACTGTATGACTCTCAAATCAGTGTCAGGCCTTTGCAGCTGTGGGTGCGGGCCCTGGTTTCAGTCACCTGAATACATCAGGGTAACCAGTATGCCCAGAGCAGAGGAGGGGATGAGATGCATTGCTGCTAGCTAAGCTTTTGCAGCCAGGTGAAGCCCACCAGGCTGTAATGACTGGATATGCTGACAGCCTTGTCGTTTGTAATCTCCTTGGTCCTCACTCTTTTCACTTTTCTTTGGCAAGAAAGTCACCCAGACCCTAAGAAAAGGGTTTGGTTGAGTGTTACGTGTGCCTTCCTTGCAAAGGACGAGTGGGTTTTTCCTCCTGCAGTAGCAGTGTGCTGCTGCACGTACACAAGTGACGCAGCTCCAAGCATGCTACCAGCTCAGCTGTAAAAAACCCCGGGTAGTGCCGCATCTGTGTGAATCTGTCTTTCAAAACAGGATCCGCAGATGTGATGAATTACACGCCTGCCGCCCGGGCGCTCTGCTCCGGTGAGCTGCCTGAGGGCGGCCGTGCCGCGGTGTCCGGCTGCCATCTGCCGTCGGGGGCCACGGCGGGG
>NW_009917830.1:162129-175682 GCF_000696875.1 Nestor notabilis | reverse complement strand
CAGGCCTCCAGCCAAGTCCATTTGTTAATGGGCAAGCTATGGGGAGCTGTTCGGGGAGAAGCAAATTGAATTAGGCACGAGCAGGGATGAAGGGAGGGTGGGAGTGGGGATGCGGGTCCATGATCACCCTCTAGGACTGTGACCTGCAGCAGACACGAGCACAAGCTCAGCCCCATGCAAGCCCACGGTGATGGTGGGGGTGTCCTCTCCAGGACATCTAGGTCACCACCACAAGGAGCCAGGCAGCTTTCAACCACTGACCCATAACCCATCCCTCCAAAGCAACAACCACCGACCCATAACCCATCCCTCCAAAGCAACAACCACCGACCCATAACCCATCCCTCCAAAGCAACAACCACCACTCGTGCAGCAGGGACAGGCTCTGAGCCGAAGGCTGACCACAGGGCAGAGATGTGCAGGCTCCCTGTGCAGGTCATCCCACAGGTATGGCCTGTTCCTGGGGTCTGCGGGCGAGCAGGGAACCCAGCTCCTCCTCCCACCCTGCAGACCATATGTTCTGCTGCTCCGTGGCCGCCTGCCACCGCAGACGGTGAATCAGCCTCATTGCTCCAGCAGCTCAAGCTTCGCAGGCTCAAGGCTTTGTTTGTAAAGCCCTAACCCCTCCGACAGGCAGGAGAGTGCAGGATGGAAGCGTCCCCTCTCCCCTCCGCAGCCAGGACGAGCCCGTAGCCAGACGTGTGGTGAGAGCCAGGGCTCAGGCTCTGACAAGTCAGCGCTGGAGCAGCTCGTCTCGCTCCTCTGCCTGCCAGAGCAGAGACAAGCTCAGCTCCCACCTCCTGCTCCAGGGTTTGGCCAGGACAACCTGTGCTCTGGCAGCAGCGGGTTTAGGATGGGTGGGAAACGGTGCCTTGATCCCCACTAATGTCCCTCTGCCCACCACAGCTGGCAGGGCAAGGGCACAGTGATGCTGCAGCCTCCCCCCCGCCATCAACATCTGGATGTTCTCAGACTGGTCCCAGCCCTTCCCTCCAACACAAAATCCAGCTGGACACAGGTCCCAGCAGCTGGATGGACACCGATGCTGGGCTGGGAGAGGTGGGGGGTCACCCCCTTCCCACATCAATGTGGGCTTTGCTGGGCTCCAGCTGCCCGTGGAACCCCGTGCTGAGACCCCTCTGGAAGGGCTGGATCAGCAGCTTGGACATTTGGAGCGGCGCTTGCTGAGGCAGAACAATTAAAGAGGGACCATGGAGCGGACATTCGGAGATGTTCTTGCTGAGACAGGATAATTGGAGAGAGGATACGGACAATAAAGAAGAGTTTCACACTTAACTTTCTTTGTCCAATCAATTAGGTAGTGACAGAGTTATTCCACACATCCGCCTAAGGAGGTCTCTCCTCCTCCTGAATAAAGACGAGTTTAAAAGCAGACGGATGAACTCACACCAATCATTGTCCCAAGGTTGGGAAAACTTGGGAGCAACGCAGTGCAAAAGGAAGAATGGGATCAATAGGCAGAAAAAGATGATAGTACCAAACCCTGAATACTTGTGAGGCTGAACGTACATACTGTCTTAAAGCTGAACTATATGGTTGCCCATAAGGAGATGTGCAGCTGGGCTAGCAGTCACCACTACACCAACTAAATTAAGACATTAATTCGTAATATCTAAGTCTCCTTCCCTAATTCTCTTCCCTGCTTTGCAAAGAGAGATGCTGTACCCAAAGCAGCACAGTTTCTAGAAGCAAGTTTCACCCCACAACCTCCTCCCCTGGCTTTTTCGCCACGGCTCTTATTTTCCTTTTCAGCATCAGCATCTAAACATCTGGGTCGTGGTGGAGCTTAGAGCTGGAAGCGACACAATATAGTGAGAAAGGATGTTTTTGTGCTCTTTCCAACCTTCCCAGAACAGAGAACTTCAGAAACCCCTTTACAAAGGCTGCTTTCTTCCTCGAGGCTACTTTGAAAAGATGGGTCGAATCCTCAGTTATCTGCCTATACCAGGCTTGTACAAGACAGAGACGATAAAAAAAGGAGGGGGAAGGGGATGATGAAAACACAGCCAAGCGTGGGTTTGTTGGGGTTTTGTTTGTTTCTTTTAGCTTCTTTTGGTTAAAACTGCAGTTTTGGAGCACCTCCAGCCTCCTCTGTGCTTGGGGAGGACGGGGGATCTCAACGACTTGCTGAAGATCCCCACTGACATTTGAATTTGGGCTTTTCCCCCACACTAAAATTTCAGTTTCTTGGTGAAATATTGAATCAGAGCAAATTTTGATGGCTCTTAAGGAAGCTTCACTCCTCAGCACGCCCTGGGGTCATCCGGCCATCAATGCTGGCTGGAAGAACCAGGCCCTCCGAGCATCCCTCACTGGCAGCCGAAAGCCCTGGGTGGGCTCAGTGTGTACCACGGCTGGGTTGGGAATGGGGACAAGGAATTGCCTGAGTTCTCCTCCTCCATCCAGAAAGGTGGTGAAAGACATTAAGGGTCATGACTGGGGTCTCCTCAAACGCTGCACCCAGTGGCGAGGGGGATGCTCAGCTCAGTAGCCCCCTTTCTCCCACCCGTTTGGTGCACCTGCGGGACAGACCCAGTGCCAACACCAAAATGATGCGAGTCCTGCTCCCCTCCTCCTGCCCCCTCCTGGGCCAAGAGGTTATTCCGGCTCCTCAGCATGAGCTCAGTGTTGAGCCTGCTCGGAGGGGGCTGCCAGCGGGAGCAGCGCTGCCAAGCCCGATGCAATGCGGTTGTTTCGGGAGGTGGAGTCTGTCTGTGGAGCTCTGGCCTGCAAGAAGCGTTGGCTGGTGCTCAACTATGTCCCTGTGATCCTGACCGAAGGAAGCCCCATGTTCTACCTCCTTCCACAGATCCCCAAGGCTAATCCCCAGCTGCCCAGGGGCAAATCTACGTTTTCCAGCTAGTGTCCAGTTGAGGAACTGGATCCTCTTTGTCTCCCCCCAGGCTGCCAGCAAACACTTGTGGACAGCAGATTGTCTCTAAAGGGGAAGCTCCTGGCCCCATTTTTGCTCCTCCACACAAGAGCCCATGTAGAGCTGATCGCCAAAGTCCTGCTCTGCCCTCCTCCTCCTCCTCAGTGTGCCCTCACAGCCTCGGGAGGGCTCCCAGTTGCACCCCATTGCTCCTTCTCTCACCTCACTCTCTCTTCTGGGGTATAAACCCTTTTGGGGTACAACCCCCCGTCAGGAATACTTGGAAACACCAGGTTTTATTGCCACACAAAGCTGCATCCCACAGCTGCTTAAAGCATCACCCAAACAGCATGAGCAGTGCTAAGGAGAAACAGACAACATGGATAAAGCCAGCCCTGTTCAGAGCATCCTCACAGTGGTACCTGCGCGTGTGAAGCCAGCCAAGCATCTCAATCACACCCCATCCCCTGTCATGGGATCTCCGGCACATCCCTGGAGCAGCAGAGCCCAGAGCCCCCAAGCAGGGTGGTTTTGACCCCATTCTGCAGAAGACACACACACCTCCCAGCTCTGGCAACAGTACCGGGTACCAAAGTGAGCAGAGATGGGGAGAACCCAGCCCTGTGGCTGCCTCAGCCCACAGAGCTGTCAATTCCCAGGTACTGGAAAACCAGGCGACATCACTTTTGCAGCACATCCCTTGTTGCAGGCAGCCCAGGAGTCAGAAGAACATATTTTATCATATACATAATCTCAAAGTAAAAAACCCCTCATCTTCTAGATTCCCAGACAGTACACTCAGCATCCTCATGCTACTGATGTAATCCTGGAGGAAGGTCCCCTGGGCCCAGCCTTGCTAAGCTGAGTCTGCACCGAGCCCTCGCTGGTGCACAGGGATGGACCAGTCTCCCCACAGCCCCTCAGCTCTGGGATACCCCCGGCACGTTTTATGGAGCTGTTTATACACTTGTTGAGTGTCTAACTTCACTCTGCACCCACGGGGAACATTAATAGCTCAGTAAAGTTCTTTGCTAATACTCTTCTTGCAGTCCGTCGTGTTCAGCTGCAATAAAAATTAGCCAGGAATAAAACTGACCTAACAACAAAGAGGAATAAACCCAACACAGCACGTTCCTCGGGTAAGCCCATAAGCAGGTACCCACCTTCAACCCCGAGGACTTTACCATTAACTAAAAGCTAGAGCAAAGCAAGCCCTGAGCTGAGGTACAACAAGTGAACCGCACGAGAAGAGGGTGGCGTGACGCCAGGGTGAATATTTGACCCAAATTGCTTCAACTACAGCTGGTTGAGTGATTCACTGCGTCCAGCCCCATCGCTGGCCTGGCCTGGCTCTCTGTTTGGGACTTGTCTCCAGAGAGACGGAGGGTTCCTTTGTTTTGTTTGTATGAACGCCTTGGATATTCAGGGAACCGTGACACCATTGTGGGAACACTGGCTGGCTGCTCCTGCAGAAGATGTAGGTGGTGGATCCATTTTTGGACCAGGCTGCTCAGCTCCCCTGGGACCTCTCCTGCTCTTGCTTGACTCAGGAGCATCATCATGTCTTCGTGTGACCCATAGCTCTGTCTCTCTCCTCAGCTCGTCTGGCATAAGGAGGGTTATGGCCAAGAGAGGTCTATGTGGTGCATGGGGTGGGTAGATGGAGGGGGATGGAAGGACTTGGATGGATCCCAAGCGTCCCTCTAGCCCAGTGTCTGGTCTTCAGTGGATGGATACCACTGGAGCACCAGGAGGGAACAGACATGGTCAGAGACACCTGAAGCTGGAGAAGACCTCTGTGTGTTCAACAGCCCTTGGTGCTTGCTCTCCACTGAATTCCTTGTGTCCACCTTGAAGGAAGCGGGTGGCATAGAACGGGGCACTTGGTCTACACAGAAAGGGCTCTGCACCCAAAAGCATGCACCCTAAGGCAGGTTAGCCCATATGGATTCAGGCAAAGGAGAAGTGATGGGAGCACCCCCCAAAACCTTGTCCCTCCATCGCATGGTGCCTCCTGCCACCCTGCCCGGTCATGCCAGCTTTAAAACACTTGAGAGCTGGGAATCTTAAACAGAGCCAGGCCCTCGGCTGCCACATTCCCTCTGTGCTAAAGAGAAACACGCCCCAAATACTTGAAATACAAAAATCCCAACCTGGGATCAATTCTTTTTCTTTTTGAGGCAATTTGTGGGAAGAAAAATCCGCCCGACTTGAGGAGCGGGTGGAAGAAGGGGATGAAAACAATTAGATACCATCTGAGCGGCTGTTCCGTGCCCTTCCAGGCTGAAATTGGCTCCTTTCTCCCAGGGAACTTCCCATAATGTCAGATACTGCCTTCAAGGGGTTTGGAAATACCAAACACAAGTATATCCAGAGCTGCTGGAGCTTCCCCATGTCCATGATGCTGTTCCTGAACTGCGGGGTTCCTGCTCCATGAAATGTTCTTAGTGACAGATTTATGCCAGGACCATGTGCAGTCCCCCCTGGGGTAAGGCACAGACCAAGTCATCCCTGCTCCTTCCCCTTCTAAGCATGTTTTCCAACAGAAAACCACCATTTTTCCTCAAAATGGGAATTTCTTCCTTTCACTTTGCCATTCAAACCACCTAAAAATGCGCATTTCTTGTTCATGACCAGTAAAACCAGAAGCCAACCCAGCATCACCGATGCTGACCATGGTGCCAAAGCCTCATCCACCCTGTGGACTCTTGCTTTGAAGCTGTTCTGGCTTTGCCACGACCATGGACATCAGGGTTATGTCCCAAAAGGTAGGGATGGGGGGAAACCTTAAAGCTCATCCATCCAAGCATGACCAAAGCAAGCCTTTAGGATTTTAGGGCTTGTTTTGGGGGCTTCTGGCTGTGGATTGAGCAGGGAAGCTGATGGGGACATGGTGGGGGGAACCTCAGCATCCAGCCCAGCCTGACCCCAACACCACCTCATTTTGGGGGAGTCACACACAATCCCTCAGGCCCCTTTCCAGCCGCTGGGGCAGCAGATGGCAAATTGAGGTGAAAAAATGCTGGAAATGCAAAGGCAAGAGCCCGCTGCACTGTTGCCTGTCCCTTTGCATTCAGTTCTTGGTCAGCTAAATTGTTATTGAATAAGGCAAGCTGCGTCAAAAATGTGCTTTAATGAAGTGCAGCAGGGGCTCTGGCATCATTTCCCAAGCTCCACGAAGGTTTTAATCCCCCTGCTCTCCAAGCCACTGCGCGACATATGCTTTAAAGAGGAGATTTTTTGCTCCCTGGTATTTCATGCATGTTACAGTTTAAAGACGTGCTGCCAGTTTAGTTTAGGCCCCAAACGTTGGTGTCATTTAGGGGGGATGGAGAAGGAGGGGGAGATACTTCACCAAAGGGATTATAAGTAATCCCAGAGCAACCTCAGAGAACGAGACCCACCACCACACAGAACACAGCCCAAGTCCCCCCATGTCCCCGCCAACAAGCCTAAAGGTGTCTAAAAGGATTTGGGAAGGTCTGAAAATGTCAAGGGGGTGATGAGCATCCTCCCCACCCAGCCTCACATTCCAGCCCAGTGCTGATCAAGCCACTGAGGATAATCCCAAGGGATTCTCCGAGCACCAAGAACGGACTTTGCTAATTAGTCCTGGCTTATCTCAAGCAAACTTTCTGCTCTGTTTGCTTAAGAAGGGCCTGGAGTGACTAATATCTGCAGCACGGAGGAAAAAGCCCTCCTGGCATCCCTCTTCTTGCCTGGGAGAGCCTCGCTCGGGGAGATATTAAAGGCTTTTGTTTCCAGGAGCTGTCAAACCCCTCACCTTTCACAAGCACTAAAACGGCCAAGGGAAAAAATATATGAGAGTGGAATAATAATGTTTAAGTCGTAAATTGGAGCCTGTAAATCAAGGAGTGACGGGGCAGGCGGTGTAATGTCTCGTGAGTTAACATGCGAGGTTTGCTTTCACCTGAGGAAAAGGGGAAAAACTAGCCAAGTCTCTGCCCTCCCACTCCAGAGATTGCTGTAAATCACCTTAATGTTACACTTTTGCTCTTAAATAGACCAAAAGCATGAGCGTGGGGAACAGACAGTGGAACTGGGTGATTTAAAAACTATAGTACTGGGAAGAAAGCTTCAAAAAACCCCAAACCAACAGATCCAAACCGTTCCCTCTCTGCTTTTAAATGCACAGAGTAAATCCTGCACTCCGAGAGACAAACCCGCATGGACCAAACCTTGCTCCTGCCATGGTGATGAGCTGAGTGAGGACATGCGGACAGCGTGGGTGCCGCTGGCAAACTATGGAACAGGCCTGTCTGTCTCCATGGGTTTGAATTTTGGAACCCAAACTGGTTCCCTGGAAGCAACAGAAGAAACGCCCACCCCAGTCACCCTGCAAAAGGGACATTTGCAGACCTGTGGTTGTCACCCACCTGCTAGTGAAGTCCCACCACCCCAGCTCCTCTCCTGGGAGGGCAATGGTGGGAAGCAGGGAACATGAGTGGAAAACCCCTGTGCAGCTGGGCACTGGGCTGTGTCCACATCCAGATTCTGCTCTCCCAAAGTTAAAAACACTGGGTTTTTCCCCCCCTGGGAATTCCTATGATTTTATCTGTTTTGGATAAGAAGAATAAAGCTCAGCAGTTCCGAACCCAGTGTCCCAAATGCTGAAGATGCTTTGACCTCACCCAGTCCATCCAAGATGCACCCGGTCCATCCAAGAGCAGCTCCCCACTGCTCCCACCCAGTGCTCTGCAGGGCCAGCAGCCACCAGCTCATGGGGCTCCAACCCCAGGGTCCAAAGGGGTCTCTGCCACCCCTGGGGCTCTCCCAGGACACCAACAAAGAGCGAGGAGCTGGTGTGGAAGATGCTGAATGGAGACATTAGGCTGGGGAGGCTGCAGCCGCGTGGCTGGCAGAGCACGGAGAGGAGGAGGAGGAGGAGGAGGAAGGCATTGGCATGCAGAGCACAAGTGCGTGCGGGGCACTCTCCTCTGCCTAATCCAGCGGGTTCAAAGCAGCCTGGGCACAGCTGCAGTGTCTGAGCCCCAACAGGTGACAGCTCAGCTGTCCCCTCCCCACGGGGCTGTTATCCCTGGAGGGGGCTGGCCTGGGGGCCAGCGGGTCCCCAGCGCTTCAGCCGGCTCCATCCTGCCCTCGGGAAGCATCCCGCAGCTCCACAGCTTCCTGCGGCTCCCTCCCCTCTGTGCCCATCGTGGTGGGATGGGGCACGGCTGCTGCGAGGCACTGGTTGTGCGGAGTCCTCCGAAAAGGAGCTCAGACTTGCTGGGAAAGGCAGGACCGAGCTGTTCTGCACAGTGCTGGTGGTGTGGAGCTGGCTCTGACACCCCGCGAGCAGCACGCGGGTTGTGTGCCCTGTGCTGGTGCCCGGTCCCTGCCAGCCCCTGGAATCGTAGGATCAACTAAGTTGGGAAAGACCTTTAAGCTC
Organism: Nestor notabilis; assembly: GCF_000696875.1. Taxonomy (NCBI): domain Eukaryota; kingdom Metazoa; phylum Chordata; class Aves; order Psittaciformes; family Psittacidae; genus Nestor; species Nestor notabilis. The sequence continues at coordinate 167,376 of NW_009917830.1, read as the reverse complement.
ACCAAGTCCACCCGTGCCCAGCAGTGCCAAGGCCACCACTAACCCCTGGCACTGAGGCCTCGTCTACCCGGTGTGTGAACACTTGCAGGGATGGCGTCTCCACCTGGGAAGTGTTCACACAAGGCTCCCATCGCCCCATCTCACACCCTCCCCTTGGCCAGCCTGCCACTATTCCACCCCCAGCCCTGGGTGAATTCCAGTGTAAGGGCTACACTGCAGCAGGGAAATACTTTATCCCATCACTTTGAAAACCTATGTGCAAACAGCATCCTTCCACACAACTGCCCCTGCTCCCAGTGCATCCAGCAGCAGCAGGACCAGGAAAGGCAAACCCAGCCAAGCCTCTGTGCATCCAGTGAAGCTGGAGGGATTTCTGTTTCTCCTCCCAACTTGTCTGGTTCCTCTCTGGAGGCTGCACCAGCTGGGTCAGAACACAGCGATGGGCAGGGGAGTGTGGCAGAACACTTGTGCCTGCCCTGGCCAAAATCATAGAACCACAGAATGGTTTGGGTTGAAGGGACCTTAAAACTCATCCAGTTCCAACCCTGCCCTGGGCAGGGACACCTTCCTCTATGTCAGGTCACAGCCCCTGTGTCCAACCGGGCCTTGAACACTGCCAGGGACGGGGCATCCCTTTCCCCCAGGGATGCATTCACATCCACAGCAGTGGGCAGTCACCACCAGGCTCAGGCTGGTACAGAGCTGCAGGCGGAGAGAGTCCAGGTCCACTCCTTCATCCCGCAGTGACCCCATCCTCATTGCAAAGAGGGGGGAAAATAACAAAGTGTGACCTGAAATATTTCCCCAGCAGCCGCAGCGAGGCAGAAGGGTCACATAAACACCTCACCCACCTCCATGCACCCAAGAAACACCCATTAAAATCCTACACGGTGCAGGTGTGGGGGGCAGGCCTCTGCACAACCATCCCACTGAGCCGCTGCACCGCCAAGGACCCACTCGAGTTCTCCTTAAGTCAAGTCAAGCTGCCGTTGTCTGAGCAGCGCCATTATCCAGGCAGCCTCCAGACCCCCTTCCCCACTGCTCATTTCTCCTTATCTGCATAGTTTATTGAAAATTAAAATCCCTTTGCTTTTTTCCCAGGACTCGCTCGGGAACGATCTCTTCTCTTGGCCCTACTTGACTCCAATTAGTTGGGATAACAAAGCTGCTGCTGTTGGAGGATTATTGACAAATGCTCAATGAAAAAGAATGGCAAGAGAAGGGTCTATTAAAATGACAACTTTCTAAGCCTGGAAACAAAACCTCCTGGTGATTAATAGCGCTGGGGAGGCACAAAAACCCCAACTCTTAGTTTTTTGCTGGCATTTCAATTGATCGCCCCCCTCCAGCCATGACTTTGTGTCTTGCTTCTGTTCATTAACCAATGGGTCACCATCAGCATCCCGCAACGCCGCAGCATCCTCTTCCCCTCCCAGGACCACAGGGACATCACCACCAGCCACGGCTACACGACAGGAGCCCGGGGATGCTGGAAGCATGGAAATATGTCCCATAACAGAGAGGCAGCCCCATCCCTGCCCGTTTCCCAGGCCTCAGGCTCGCTGACACTGTTCCCATGGGCGCCCGTCGGCGCCGGCGCTGGGCTCCTGCCCCTAAAAACCTGCTCGATGCAGCTGCAACTATGGCACAAAAGGACTGAGGAGCATTGAGAGCAGCACAACTCCCTCACTGATAACTCCTTAATGGGGTTTCATATTTTTTCCCTGGCATTTTTTTTCCCTTGTAGATAAAAGAATAGGGGAGGGGGTGTGTGTGTGTAAAAATGAAGCATACTTGATAAAGGGCAGTAAGTGTTATCCCTAAGAAAAAAATAAATGAAATAAATAGAAACCTCACAGAGCTTTTTCTCTTCCCTAGGTGGCTGGGGCAGCTGGCTCTTTAAATATTAATCAGGGCCTCATTGAGATGCAAATATGGTGAGAGGGAATAATGCTCCCGCAGCTGCGCAGCCCCGGCCTCCTCTCCACCATGAATGGGAATATCTGAGGACACAGGTGCAGGGAGCCGACCGCGAGCAGGATCCTGCTTAATAAGGTAATTTGTGAGCGATGCTCTATAGAGACGAACCGGAGCAATCTTTTACCACTTGACAGTATCTGACCACTAAACAAGGTGTTAATCTTCTAATTGTGGTGTTGACTGTTCCCTAGCACAGCGTTCCTGGCCTTTTGCCCTGACACTTGGCCAGTTAAAATCAACTTCACTGACGGGTCGGACGCGCGCCAACCGATCGGCGATAAATTATTTATTGTTCTATTTCCAGCATAACAAGTAAACAGGAAAGACGGAGCATCCCGCAGGGAAAAACAGTTTGGATGCGCATCGTTGGGCCCAGTCGTGTTGCTCCACATGGGCACCCCCATTCCCTGTCCCCCCTGAGGCCGTGCCGTGCTCCCCCGGCTCTCACCTCTTTCTGCCACGAAGGTGATGGCATTCCATCTCGTAGCAGCAAAGCTGTGTCCAGCGATGGGTCTGTGGTGGCATCCGTGTCCAGGGACCTGCGGGTGGCATTTGGGGTGGTGAACTCCTGTTCCTCCTGGTACCCACTCTCCTCTTGGTGAACTGGGGGGCAAAAAGAGAGACCAGAGGCATCAGAGCCTGTTATGGGCATCACTGCCTGCTGGCATCCTCTGCTAGATGGAGCGATAACTGGGAAAGTGGAGCAAACACGAGCTCCCCATCACTGTGTCCTCGCTCCAAGGCCATCCATGGTGGGGACCTTCAGCTGCTGCAGGAGAGACAACTGGGAAAGTGGGTCAGAGCCTTCAGCAGCATTTCACATAACCAAAGCCAGTGGAGTTGGGTGCCCACAAGTACCCGTAGGGTTAAACTCACATGTTTTGCTCTCTCCTGTGATTTCCCATTAGCACAGGTGAGTCTACAGAGCAGGGAAAGACGGGAAGGAAAGGCCTCCATGAGGGCACCAGAAAGGCACCCTCCCCCACCATCCAACATAACCCAACATGCTGCATTGCTGACTTAAACACTCATCCTCCCTTGCCACGTTTCTTGGGAAGGGATGCCCTTGCCATATCCCATTCCCAGCTCTTGGGGCAGAGCTGGCCCTGGGGCACGGCTCATTCTTCCCTGTGACAGGGCTCATTCTTCCCTGTGACAGGCTCGATGGAGGCGTGTTGGGGACGCAAGGGACGCATCCCATCCCTCTATAACAGCAAGAGGAAAACAGCTTCGAGGCTGCGGATACAACACCCGCTGCGGCAGAGTATTTTGAAGGTTTGCCTCCTGTGGTTGCCATCCTCCCTTTTCCCTGCCAAGCTTCCTTGCCCGGGCTCCTGGTGATGAATGACCTCGTCCGGGTACCGCCGGTACCAGGCGCGCGCAGCTGCGAGGCTGTTTCCCGGGGCGGGCGCTGCAGATGGCTGCTCCACCACAGCTGCCCGCTCCCTGCTCACAAAAGGATGGGAAATGCAATTAATTAGAGAGCAGGAGGGAGAGGGAAGGGATGCTGGGATGTCGCAAGGAGCCGACCCGGAGCTCGGCCTGTGACCAGCACGTCCAGCCTTGCCGTGGCTGGCTCCGGCTTTGGGAAGATGCAGAGGGGTCTCGGGGCAAGGGCTGTCTGCGTGGTGCTGTCGTTCCCAAATTCCTGGAGACAGGGAGAAGCACAACTGCTCATCCTTGTTCTCTGACTCAACTTCTGACTTTGTCATGTTGGATTTGGCTTCTGGGTCCAGCTCAAGGGGCAAAGCTCGGCTCTGCTGCATTCCCTTGCAGGCAGGGCTGGACGTGGCTGCTGCAACCTTTGTATGTACGTGAGTGCTACAAGCACTATAGGTACTGGCAGCATCTCCACTCTGTTTGGGAACAGACAAGATCGTCTCAGAGACTGAAATCATGTAAATTCAATCATCACCTTTGAATTTGTTGACAGTTCAGCAAAACCTTCTTAGCCTGGGTAAAAGTTACTTTATTCCAGGAGGTAAGAAGAGTTCTACTTAGCCGTATAGATTAGCCTTTTGTTTCCAAAGTATATTTATCTGCCTTAGTATCTCAGTACCCTCATTATTACTAATTACGAACAATAAATCACTACCACTAATGATTGTTGGTTTCTGTACAAGGAATTTGCCTATTTCAACATTTCATTGGGAACAAAACTGGATCTATAGTCTTAAGAGCAACTCTTATCCGAGTTGGTAAGCAGCAGGGACACATCACGGTCCTCAGCTCAAACAATCCCAAAAGGTCCAAACCCCTCGGACGTGGAGCCGCTCTGGGAGGACGGAGTTCGCTCCCCTGGGCTGGAGGAGGATGCGGCTGTGCCGGGACCATGCATTGTACAACCGGCAGCTGCTGCTGAGGTGTCTTTTACCCTGGACCTTGTTAATGAACTGAAGCTTAGGAGAGAGTGTGTGCATGGGCTAGACAGAGAATCAACCAGGATTAGCAGCACAAAGCCCCTGAGCGAGGATCGGGATGTTTATCCCTACACTTGAAACCCAACTCCTCGCCGCAGCCGCTGGGAGTGATTCCTGCCTTCCCGACACTCCAGCCATCCATCACTAGCTGGGAAAACTACCTTTTGCAAGAGCTTTTATGCCCACGGGGTAGCGAACCCTTGGGTGCCAACGTTTTATCCTGTTCTTTCAGGGAAAACCAGAGACCAGGCAATGCCTCAGCCGTGCTGCATCTCTGCTCCATCTGCCTCATTCAGGGAGCAAACACTGGGATGAACTCTCCAACATTCCTCAAACCAACCTCCCCAAGGCAATCTGCCCTCACCCATGGCGTGGCCTGGTGGCAGATCACCTTTGAGAAGCCAAAACAAAGACAGCTAAAGAGCAAACCAAATTCCCTGTCTCAGCCATGCATATACATGGGGAGCTGCAAGGCGAGGGCATGGAGCAATAGGCAGCTCACTTCCAGCTGAGAGGCACTGCCAGCCAGTGCTGATGCACACTCTGTGTGTGCTCTATATGCACAGCATAAAACTCTGAAGGATATAGAAGTATCCAGGCAGGGCCAGGCAGCTGGGAATCTGTCATGAGGAAGTGCAGGCAGCGGGATCTGGCAGGAGAATTGCTCCAGCTTCTTGTGGGGTGGAAATGACTTAAAAATCCACTTGAGAGCATCCTGCTTCCCCTTTAGAAATAGCTCCAAGCACAAGCCATAGAGTCACAGACTGGTCTGGGTTGGAAGGGATGCTAAAGCTCCTCCAGCTCCACCACCCTGCCACGGGCATGGACTACTTCCCACACAGCAGGT
>NW_009917830.1:129461-162090 GCF_000696875.1 Nestor notabilis | reverse complement strand
ATGGGGCAGCCACAGCTTCTCTGGGCACCCTGTGCCAGCGCCTCAGCACCCTCCCAGGGAAGAGCTTCTGTCCAAGAGCTCATCCCAATCTCCCCTCTGGCAGGTTCAAGCCATTCCCCTTGTCCTGTCCCTCCAGGCCCTTGTCCAAAGCCCCTCTTCAGCTTTCTTCTAGCCCCTCTAGGTACTGGAAGACTTACAAAGGAAACGATGCATTCCATGCTTTTTTCCCCCTTGTAAAACTAAACATTCCCTCTTAATATGAGGGGGGAAGAAAAGCAATAATTCATTTGAACTTTCCTCCCTGGAAAACCATCTGGAGGATGCCCCGTTCTGCAGAAACACAAAGGCAAAACCAGAGTGACCCATTCTGCTGCTCTTCCCCTGGGTTTCTGGAGCCGCATCCCGGGAGCATCCACAGCGCTGGGTGGGATGCTCCCACCGCTCCTTCCCAAGGAGCCATCCTCCAGTGGGTACTCCCTATTTTGGGCCCAACATGAGGTAAGGCTTTGCACTAGACTAACACTTAATAAATGTTCACATGAATTAGCCCAAGGTGACATTGTGCAGCCAGATTCCCAACCACGAGCTGCCAGCCCAGGATGGGGCTGGTGCTCCAGATGTGTGTTCCCGGAAAATGGAAAGCCATCTTGTAAATATTGGGAAAAAACCTCTAATACATATATCCCTAAATGCTTTTTCAGCTTATCAGATTTTACTTGGTTAATCAAAGATTGTGTGATAAGCAGACTATGAACTGATGCTTGGTCCCATCCCTCTTGCCTCTACCGTGAGCATCATTCCTTATCCTGGACATGTGCGCTGGAACAGGACAAGTTCTGGGACAAAGCTCCACCAAATAACCAACCAAGCTCCCCTTGCCACTTTTACAAGGACAAAACGATGCTCCTCAAAGTAAAGATCAAAACCTACCCTTTCAGTGCTAAAGCACGTCGTGCCTCCACGTTCGACAGCCACACGCTAGGATTTCCTCCTCTATAAACCTGGAAAAGGATCTAGTCCAGCTCCTCCATGCTCTATAACGAGCAATTATTCCTTTCAAAAGTAAAATGAAATGAGAACCATTCCCATAATCACCCACTGGATTTTATCAGCATGTTTGGGTTACGCTTTCTGCCCCTTTGGCTAATACCTAATTGATTCTTTAATCTCGACAAGTTCTTTATTGACTGATACAAGAGCTATTTAGCCCACGGAAAGCAGGCTGCAAACCCTCCGAGACCCACGACACGGGGCTGGGATGACCTCATCTGAAGCCAACGCTTTATTTGATAATCTATCACTTATTTATTATTCTAACTAACCACTTGCAGGTGGTGTGATTTTAGTGTAATTGTCCCAGCAACAGGCACGCACAGGGAAAAAGGCTCAGCCATGTGCAACCTTATCCGGAGCGGCTACCGTGGAGGAGGCAGGCTCCCAGCCTGTGTTGAGGGAAAACCTCGTGTTCTGGGGATGGGAAGGACATGGCAAAATCCCACTGACTGTGGAAGACTGAAGGCTGGGCCTCATCCTGCTCACAGGGGGAAGGAGGAGGCAGAGGAGAATGGAAAACCCCAATGCCATCGGAGGGGACCTGTGTGGTGCCTGGCATCCACACAAGGATGATTTGGCACCTTGCTCCCTACCTGTCTGTGGGAGAAACATGAGCAAAAGGAGGATTTTAGGGAATGACAAGGTACCAGGACATGAATATCCCTGCAGAGCCTTGCACCAGGCTGGCACGGTCCTGCTCCCCAGTGGGTCAGCGCCGGGATCACCTACCAGAGCAGCATGGATGGTACATGGACTCCAGAAGGTTCAGGCTGGCACATCCAGTGTAAATCCTGCACAAATAAAGGGTTTGGGGTTTATCTGTGGAGGTCTCCACATTGGTTTTTTCCTCCCCAGACCTGGGGTGGGTTTCCAGCCCTTTGCCATCCCACCTGGAGCAATGGGCCAAGGCAGGATGGATGCTCCAGGGAAGTGCCTTCAGCTCAGCACCACCAGGAAGCCTGAAGGCACAAAGCTGCCACTCCTGTGCAAAACCCAGAGCTGACAAGGGTGTCCTCACCAGCACAAACCATGGCGTTCATTCCCTTCCCATCCCGTGGCGGGCTGCTCCCACTGGAACCCCTGCCAGGCTGTGCTGCAATCCAGGCTGGAATCTGGGAGGAGGCAGCAGATAGAAATCAGCCATTGAATTGACAGCACGACTCGGAGCCATCCAGCAACAGGCTTTTAAGATCTATTAGTCCTGCATTAGTCTCTGAGACTTTAGAGCTAGAAATCCCCCCGGGATTCAAGCCACTTCAAGTGTTTTCCCAGTGAGGGGAACCAGGCAGGTACCGGGAAGCACCACTGGGAGCAGAGGAGCTGCCTTTGGGCATTATCTGCCCCCTCGTCATCTGCCCAAGCTCCTTCAACCAAGCCAACAGCCCTCAGGAAAAGAGGAAAATGGTATTTTGAGTGGCAAGACCCTGTTGTGGCTCCGGTTTTAACCCCAGCTGGGGGGGAAAGAAAAGGCAGGGGGTTGGGAGAATGACTTTTTCATTAAAATAAAGATCGATCCACAATGAAAATAGGCTTCGAATGGGAAAAGCTGAGTGCAAATGGAAGCTTTTAAAGATCCTTTTGAGTGACAATAACCTGAAGACCCTCCAGGAACTCCAGCCTAGAATAATCAGATTAAATGAAAACTAATATACGATCCTGAAATTCATCCCATGCTGGTCTAAACTTGGAGCAGCTGCGTAATTTAGCCTACAGGTTTCTGCCTCATGCCCAGCAGTTCACACTGAATTGTTTAGCCAAACTTAATCTACTGGGAAGGGAAAAAGCTCTTTCCTTTAATATGTGTTAAAGTAAAGCCAGCTTCTAAAAGCAGCTGGGAGCAGGGAAGGCATAGGAATCCATGTATTTCTTACAGGAACTGCCAGACTGAAGGTTGGCTACTTTCAAACAAGTAACTACAAGTTAGAAATGATCCAGGACTAAGGAAATCTCGGGGTTGGTGCATTGTAGCTGCTGTTATGGATACTACCAGGGCTGAGCCCTGCATGAGGATCTCGCATAGGCACAAGTTCACCTTCTCCAGCAGCTCCTCATCACTGACCCCAGTGGAGCCACATTCCCAAAACATGGATCAAATCCACACTTTTAGATAAAGAAAGGTTTGAAAATGTGACCCGGTCAATCTCAAATGGAAGGAATGGCTTTTTTCCCCAAAATCTTAGGGGTTTTACACCAATCCTAGAGGCTTTTATTACTGTCTGTTCAAGGGGTTTTGGTGATGGGCAGACGTCCTCCCAAGGCCCAGTGACCAGCACGGTGATGGTGGAGTTGGGAACCTCTCTGTGTTCCGGCAGCAGAAATAAACCCCGATGGGAGAACAGAGCAGAAGCTTCTGCTTTCGACCTCACAATGTCCCCTGAGACGCTCCAGGGGCAGTGGGAGCCTGAGCTGCTCAAGGCTGATACGGGGCAAGCAGCCTGGCTGCATCCTTCCCATCTAGTGGCTTTGGGACCTAATCGGACCTCAGACAGAAACAGTAGGAGGGAAAACAGGATCCAGACGAACATCTGGATCACGGGGATGAGCTGGGAAAACAGCCGAGATAAGGGAGCTGTCATTGTTTTGACTGATGGATTCAAACCCTGCAACCCAGGGCCCACGGAGCTGATGTCAGGACCTGATCCCCTCTGCTGGGTGCTTGGTGTGTGTCCCTGAGGAAAGTGAGGAAGGATGCAGAGCACAGACAGAGTTATCTTCCACATGGATTTACGGCGCGTTGAGTTGGGAATGCCACAGTTTTACAGAGCAAACGCCCTCTCCAAGCAAACTTCTAGTCGACAGATAACACAGTGTGGTTCCGATTTCCTCCCCCCTTGAAATAATTGTTTCTTCTTTACAATTTTATCCCAGGGAAACGTTTCCAATTTAATCCCCTCATGCACCTTCCTCACTGCCTTTGAATGTGTATTATCTTCCAGGCAGCGCTCCGGAGCGGAGCGAGGAGTTTTGATTCAAAGAGAAAAGAAAGAGAAAAGGGAGAGAAATAAAAGCTCTACGAGCACAAACAGGGATGGAAACGCTGGTCTGGGTTCCATTAGCCCTGACCCAGAGGTTGGAAAGCAAAAGAAATTAATTAAATTGGGAAGGAGGGAGGCCAGCACCATTTGGGGATGCCCGGGGGATGTGTGTCACCCATCACCAGTTACCCATGCAGGGAGGCACCCTCACCCCGTGCCCTGGCACACACAGAGATGGATGGGAACAGGAAGCAGAGTGTGACTTAACGGTGACTGAAATCCCCTGGCTTTGTGTGCAGGATCCCAAGGCAGAAGGATGGGTGCAGCCATGGAAGTGGGATCCTAAAGGGCTTTTTGCTGTGGGAAGTGCCCTCCTTGGAGTGAGTGGGGTTGGCCCCAAAGGGGCAGGGAAGGTGCTGGTGGCAGGGGACAGCCCAGCAAAGGCTCCGCAAGTGGATGTCCCCAGAGCTGGGGAGGTGTGAAGTGCTTTTTCTTGGGAGGCTCCATAATCCCATGGCAGCAGAGAGCACATGGATGGTGTGTGCTGCTCTCAGCCAACTCACCTGCCAACAACATCCTGACAGGGGTCCTGGGAGAGGTGAGATAGGACCACGAGACAGGGTCCAGCCTTGCTCTGTGCATCCAACTCCAGGGCCCAATTTCAGCCATGGGAGAAGAAAATAAAGACGAAGAACATGCTCAAAGCAATATCTGTCAGTGCTGGAGCTCACAGAGGTGGGAGATGCTCAGCGTGAAGCCGTGCTCCTATCTCCCACACCTACCGAGATACACTCCCGTACTCATCTCTCTATGCAGATACAACCCTGCAGCTAAAACCTGCACCAGCTCTTGATGGACACAGCCTGGGCTCCTCCATCCCCAGCCACTTGGCAGGGCAATCAAGCCAGGAAGGATGATAATGGGATCGAGATGCGGGATCGCAGCACTCGCCCGCGTCCCTCTGCGCGCTAATGGGAACAAAATGTTCTTCCATTGTTCACACACAGTGTTGGTTTCCAACTATGGCAAATATTTAGGAAAACACAATTGAGTCATAAACGTGATTTACAGTTTGGAGCACCCTGGATGTTACTACAAGCCCTGCACTTCGTCTTGGGTCCAAAAAGACCCAAGGAACAGAAAGGACCAAGAGCATTAACATCTTGCAGAAGCGCAGCAGCTCTGAGGGATGGGCACGGCATTCCCAGTGCCAACCACCAGCCACCACTCCCGAAAGCCAGGTACCCCTGGGAACCCACATACTTTGGACCCTCCTGGCTCCCAGGCATGAGGCCATGAGGGTCCTCCAGCCATCCTGAGCTGGATCCACCAGAGATGGAGCAGCCAGGAAGGAAAAGCATCCCCAAACCAAAAGGGAGCCCAAACATACCCTTGAACACACCAGAGAAGGGAAGGGTGAGTGATGCTTTCACAGCCCAGCATCACTGGGATGGTGACCAGACGCTCGGACACACCACCAGACACTCCTCAAACACAAACGAGTGCTGTGACACCCAGGACTCACCTTATTTATCACCCATCACCTTGGTCCCATGGGAGCTGGCAGCAGAGCAGGCACTGCAGGACTGCACCCAGGGCTCGGCTGCCCTCCCGGGGCTGCTGCTCTTGTCCAACACTTTTAACGTTGGACTCAAAAACGAGTGAAGCTCCTGCTGGTTATTCAAAGCTGTTTGCTTTAATCCCTCGCCAGAAATATGCCCATTTGATTCGGGCAGTCAAAAAGGGAGGAGAAATGTGTAAAATGGCATTTCTGTGCCCGCACCCACAGCCTGCACTGCCCCGGGCCAGTTCCAGTTACTGGTTGCTTTGCTTTTCCCAGTTTGGACCCATATTTCTTTCAAAACCACATTCAGATGTTTTTGGCACGTCTCACATGGGAGGGGATGGGCACCGGGGACAGAGATGGGGCCACCACCACTGCCCCACAGGGCCCATTGGTCCCCACAAGGTTGGTGGCCCCTGAGCTGCTTCTGAGCCTGGCACACAGCAACGCTTTCCCCTCGCACATGGCTTGGGCTCAATTTGCTCTGAAGGGTGAAAGCCTCATTGTAAGCTTTCCGGCCACTGGAATTCCTCCCCTGGGTGCCAAGGGGAATGTCACTGCGAAAACCCAGAGGGAAAAGCTTGGAAAGCTCCTTTCTGTGCTTCTCCCTGCCCGGGTGCGTGGCTGTGCAGGCGGCGGTGCTGGACCATGCCCATGGGATGCTCGGCTCCTCCTGGATCCCAGCTGCTCAGACACCTCCAGCTCCCCAAACAGGCGGATTTCAGCCCTGGGGCCGACAACAAAAAAGCCCCAGTTGTACAAATCCCAGGTTAAGCAAACAGGAAGGCACAGCCCAGGCCAGGCCCCGTTCAAACAAGCCCTGTTCAGAGGTGGTGGGGCTGGCGGCAGACGTGTTGACTCCGGCCTCCTTCCCAACCCGGAGACCCAGGAGCATCGGCAGCACTGGGACACGGGACGGAGCGGCCGCACAGGGCTGTGCTTGTCCTCGGGGCTGAGTCACAGAGCCCACACGGCAGCTCCTGCAAGGAGCTATTTTGGGTTCCTCAGTAAACCTGTGGCTTTCTGCAGGCGAGCCTGAAACAACAGGGTTTTATGTGTGGCTTTGATCTCTTTTTCCCCCTGCAAGAAGAACCATGTGCAGCAGAAGGTGCTAACAAGGAATCGATTATGATAAACCACCCCAGGCACTCGCTGCCTGTTTCAGATGCAGGCCATGTCGTGCTCTCACTTCCCTCCCATCACTGTGATTTGGGCTCACCAAGCAAAACCCATGTGGTGGGACAATTTGGGGTGATTTTAAACACAAATTGAGACGAGGGGAGACTCTAAAGGAAACAGGAGGGACAAGAGAAATCCCAGGCTGCTTGGGCCAGGGAAAGCAGCACCAACACCTACCCCAAACGAACTATGGTATTTGTTCGCCTTCCTCCCACATTCTATTGCTGATGATTTCTGGAGCGGCCTGGCGATAGGTATCAGTCATCAGGCAAGGCTGTGATGAGAAGGATGAACAAAAAGAAAGAGGAGAAAAACCAGAGCACAACAGCAGGTAGACAGTTGGCTGGGAATATGTGTAAACAAGGGTATGGGTAAAAAATACAGAGAGAGGCAAGAGAGATTGTTTGTTAGGGAGCTGCTGCTCCCCCTCTTCCCCAGCTGGTCCCTCTCGACCTTGCTCATCCTCCTCCATCAGTCCCGCACAGGGTACAGCCAATTCCTGTCTTCATAGAACTTCTTCAGACCCTTGAGGTTGACAGGGGGGAAGTAAGGGCCGATCCTCTTCCGAATCCACCACTTTCCCTCACTGGCGTGCTTTCCCCCGGGCTGGCTGAATTTGTACTTGAAGTGCTCCCCTCGGATCCACCTGCAGGGAGACAAAGCACAGCCTCATCAGGAGGGGATGCCAAGAGAAGGTGGAAGGGATCAGACCATGTTTACAGTCCCTGGGAGTGGAGGTTTTGAGCTTTTCCATAGCTGGATGAAGAAATCAGCTTGAGGGTGCTCAGCCTGGCTGGCTCCTGCATCCTAGTGCTCCATCCATCCATCCTTGGGATGCCTGCATCCAGAAGCAGCAATGTGGCCATCCCTGTTGCATTGGGGAGCTCCTGGGCTCATCTTAGAATCACAGACTAGTTTGAGTGGGAAAGGACCTTAAAGCTCATCCAGCTCCGACCCCTGCCACGGGCAGGGACACCTTCCACTAGAGCAGGTTGCTCCAAGCCCCTGTGTCCAACCTGGCCTTGAACACTGCCAGGGATGGGGCAGCCACAGCTTCTCTGGGTACCCTGAGCCTCAGCACCCTCACAGGGATGCAATTGAATAATGATGCAGCAGATAGAGGAGCTTTAAGACCCCCCTGTGCACTCCAAGCTCCATACACCTCTCTACAACCAAGTTTGAAAGAACAACAGCAGGAAAATTGTTTTCTGAGAGCAACTATGAAGCGTTTCTGCCCGGGACATTTCTAGGTATAGAGCTCGACTCCAGCCCCAGCATCCCTCAGCCCCAGCCTGTGGCTGCTCCTTCTGCTCCACAGCTTATTAGCAGGGCTACGAGCGCATCTGTTTTCTGGCTGCCCTGGGAGCTGCCAGAAAAGGAGCTTTGCAAACAGTGCAGAAAGAAGCATTCATCAGTGTCGCCAAACACATTCGGAGCCTGACCGTGCTGCTCCGTTTGGTCCCGCTTGATGTAGGGCATGCTGACAAGAGAAGGAGTAACACCCCGGTCCTCCAGCGATGTGGTCCCTGTTTGCAGAGTGCATCGCTGCCTTTGCTGGCTAAGTTCATAAAATAAGCCACAAAATAAAAATGTCAAAGTCATGTCAATGCTCATTTAAACCTGCTTTGCTTCACTACTAAAATACAAACCCTGCTACTGAGCAGGGCACGGCACTCCCGCAGCTGCTCGCTGCACCTTGGGCAGCCATAAAGTTCCTTCCTACTGCTAAAATAATTAGGGATGGCTCCTGCATATTTGCCATTAGTGCTCACCTTCGGAATGCTGCCACTCCAATGGGAAGCATGGGAGATTGGAGACAACAGATTAAAAGGTCTGCTGTCATCATCACATCTCGACATCTCCATTTAGATCTTGCTGGTACCCAGATGGGAGATGCAGGAGTGATTCTCCTGACACAGCACATGAACACGGAGCTGTTCCTCATGCCCAGCACTTGCTGCTGCCTTGCAGCAACCCACAGTAAATCTGTTTTCTGATTGTCTCCTGGCTGGAATGTAAGCAGGAGAAATATCCCCATGTTTCCCCCTCTGCTGAGGATAAAGGGGGGATCCAAGGAAGCCCAGATGGAAGCATTTGGAGCTGCATGGGGGCAGCTCTGATTTAAACAATGGGTTAAGGCTGGGTGCTGAGGGAAGAGTGGGGTGGAGATGTCCCCCACTTCCATACTGCACCACAGCAGAGCCTCCTGGGCCACCCCAGCATTCCCTCTTCCTGCCTGCTGATAGGAGCTGCAGGGAGGCAGGATACCAGCCCCCAAGTACAGGAAGGTCAATGGGAAAAGGAAGAGATGATGCCTTAGCCCTGGCGGGGCTCGGGTGCACAAACCTGCATCTCATCACTATAAATGCTGCCCTGCAGCTGCTGGCTTCATTATAGCCAGGGCTGCTTCTGCACCTTCTCTCCCTCCTCTTTGCTGAGGCTGCTCAAAGTCAAAAGGGGGCTGAAGTGTTGCTCCCACAGTGTTTACTTCACAGGAGCACAAAATTTCCTGTTAATAATTAGACATTACAGAGCAGCAACATTCCCGTGTGCCTGGGTTGCCTGCGGGCTCCTGCCTGGGATAGCTGGAGACTTCCAAGCTGCTTCCTTGCTTTCTTGAATTCAGAACACCACATCCCCCTCCCCAGAAAGCTTCATTAACTGGTTTTATGTCAGTCCCTCTCCTGCGCGAAGCCTCCCTCTACCTCCCACACTGGGGATTTTGGGGTTTTAATTCACTAAGCAACTGCAGAGCATCTACTAAGCTGGACCCATCTCCACACACACCCATGACATGGGGGTAACGGATGCCCCATGCAGAAGGAGCTATCTGCAAACCCCATCAGACAGAATTCCCATCTTCTAGAGGGGGATGCAGAGCACAAGAGAGTAGTTGACCTACCTGAGGAGACCCAGGTGACCTCAGGAGATGCCAGGTCTCTGCACCAGACACACAAACACCTTCTCCCCAATCTCAAGGACTGTCCTATAACCCCTCTGGAATGAAAATTTCCTTGTCCCTTTCGAGCAGGCTTTGCCCACATAAAATAATACTTATCATCTGATTTGGTATGATTTTTCCCATATGTTCTCTGTCTATTAAAATGCTCACTATCAAAGGGGTTGACATGTAAAACTAGAACTGTGTGAGCATTAAAGAGACCACATGCAACTGAAGATGCATTTTTGTGGCATGAAGTTTGCCTTTCTATCCGACTACATTTCGAACTCTTCTGTTCGGAGCCTAAAAAAGAATCTGAAGAGTCCCCCCAAGCCCCTAACCTCTAAATTCAGCCACAGACTTGTCCCAACCACAGTCACTCTGCTTCCCCCAGCGCGCTCCGTCTGAGCCATGAGCTGGTGTGCTGGGATGCACAGTCCACATCAGGATGACAAGATCCATGGAGAAGGAACCTGCACAGCTCTGTGGGCTGTGAAGGTTGTAAACTCCATGTGAAACTCTTCCAGGAGCTGGACCACTCACCCAGTGATGAGCTGATAGCTCTGGAACACCACAAGCCCAGGACTCCTGCACTGCCAGCACATCTCTGGGATCCAGGACACAAGACCTAAGGTTTCTGGGAAACAGAGGTACCAAAGAGCCTTCACACAGCTACAGCAACCAAAGTGTGGAGAAACTGCAGTAGAAATAACTCTGAGCATCAGAATACGACAGCAGCATCCAGACCCTGCACTATCCATCCTCTCTGTCCACCCCACGGTTAGTGGGAGAAACATGGAAAACCTGGAACCTTTCCTTGCAAGACTCCAGTCTGTAAAAGCTGCAGAGTTTAATACTCACCAGAGCCTCTCATTTCAGGGCTCACAGAGTTTACAAGCATCACTTGGAGTCCTGGACAGCTTGTAACTCAGGTGAGATGCTCACACTCACAGTCACCTGCAGACCAAGGAACCACTACAAGCTACAGCTCACCTTATCAGCAATTGCTTGTGTTTTGTGCAACTTTGGGGCTCACACAAAGACCTTCTGGCTGGTGGAAGGGATCCAGAGGTCTCTGAGCTCCCTCTGATGCAGAAGACTGCCAGCACGCATGAACTTGCTGTCTGCAGACATGGGAACATCCTCAAGAAGGTCATGAAGAAGTTATCTGGCTTTATCTGCATTAAAAGGAGCCTAATGCCACATGGGTCACTCATACTAGGAGAAGGATGGGCAAGACTCACGTTTCAGAGGAGACAGACAGAAAGGTCAGGAAGGACAATCCCGGCTTCAAGCAGTTTCACAGGATTTATGGAGCAAACACAACCGGCAGCTCCTCCTGGCTCCCCGGGAAGCACCAGAACCAGCTCCCACAGCCAGGCAGGGAACAGCTCAGGGGAAGAGTTAGGCTGAACCAGGTTAAATCCCTGAGGAAACACACAAGGGCTGAATAATCATTTGAGAAGAAAGAATCAATCCTAGAATCCCAGAGTGGTTTGTGTTGGAAGGGACCGTAAAGCTCCTCCAGCTCCAACTCCTGCCACAGGCAGGGACACCTTCCACTAGAGCAGGTTGCTCCAAGCCCCTGTGTCCAACCTGCCCTTGAACACTGCCAGGGATGGGCCAGCCACAGCTTCTCTGGGCACCCTGTGCCCAGAATCAAGACACAGTCAAATAAAGCAAGTCAAGACATTTCTCCTCCAGGAGATAGAAACCCTTCTCTGCTGTGACTACAACAGGACAAGGGACAGAGAGGCCCCTTTGGGAGCTTCTTCTGAGCCCAGTGGAAGCGCTGGCAGAGCGATGGTGCTGATCCCTCCGTGGATAGCTGGAAGAGGGAGGACAGAAGCACAGAAGATCCCACCGCCCTGCACGGGATGCCAGGACCCGCCTGCAACCACCCTTCTGGACAAGCACCCTCTCTCCATCACCACCCACATCGGGCATCACCACCACTGCCTCTGGGAGGGCAGAAAGGCTAAAAATAAAAAGCCTTCTTTTTCACATCAGTATCTCCATCCCCCCAGATGCCCGGTAGCAGCTGCACCGCAGCACTTTTAACATTCGATCATATATCAGCCTCTTATGACATCTTCCAACTGGACGTGTTAGAAATTAGCAGCAAGACTGGAGTTGGTGGGACGCAGGGCTAAATCTCCCAGACAGCTGTAATTAGTTCCAGAGGGTGCAGCTGTCTCCATGCAACAGCTGAGGGCTTCGAGGGAAAAAACCAGAGCCCGTGGTTTCTGTTAGAATTAATGGCCTGACAGGCCAAGGGCTGGGAGAGGGAAGAAAGAAACCAAAACATGGGGCGGCTCTTCCATTTGGAGGGGTTTTTTTGTTGCTTTTGAGGTTCCTCACTCCATTGTAAATCAGGGAGCAAGGGGCAGTGGAAAGTACAGATTCATTACAGCAACAGAGCCTCCATCATCAGCTTTCTTGCTTCTTCGAGCCCTCTTAGGAGGAGGGATCATAAATTCATCTTGGCCCAAGTTTGCAGAATAAGGGCAGTTTTATGGGTTGTTTTTCACTGCTGCTGAGTTCTCTTTCTCCAAGGCTCCTGCGAGGTCTGGGCCTGCAGAGCCAGAGCACCCCACGGGCAGTTTCTCCTCTTGGGAGACAGTAAAGTGGGGTTTTCCCCCATGGGCAGGTCAGGAAGGGAGGCTGGAGGCTGGGTCTACACCGAGGGCAGAGCAAACCTTAGTTTCACTCAAACCAGGTGTGATGGGGATGCAGCTGATGCTCCCAATGGAGCCAACGCAGGAGCTGCCCTTGCCAAAGAAGATGCTCCCACAGCCACAGGACAGTCTTAACTTCCCCTCACTCAGCTTGAGCCTGCTACCTCTTGTCCTATCACTTATTACCTGGGAGAAGAGACCTGCCACCTCCTGGCTTCATCCTCCTTTCAGGTAGCTGTAGATGAGTTCTGCCATCCCTGAGAAGGCTGAAACACTGAGGTTGTTTTCACCCAAAAGAAAATCCTTTAAACTTTCACTCAGGACAGTGGAATCGTTTCATTCTGATAATATCAGATGTTATAATGTTGATGATAAATTAAAGATTTTCTTTTGAATTATAGTATATAGAGAAAGGAGAAGCAAAGTGCAATAAAACATTTCACCATGGCAAAACCCACTGAGAAAGCCAAAAGAACATGTTACTATTTTTCCATCTCTGAGGATCCTGTCACCTCCCAGGACAGGTTCATTGCTCACATTTGGACTTGGAGGGAGACTTGTCTGAAGTGCCACAGGGTGAGAGGAGCCACTTGGGATTCAGCAAAACCAAAGTTCAATCCTTGAAGGACTCACATCCCTGTGGGGCATCCTATGCGTGTGAGGGCCACTTGTCTCCTCTAAAGACATTCTGGGAGAGACCTTGCACAACAGAAATGCCACTTCCACCTCCATCCCCGTGATGCCCGTATCTTCCAACAATCCCATACTCCCTGCCTGCTACAACTGCTCAGAAATACCTTTACACTTTTGGGTGTTCAAGGCTTCTACCCTGTGAAAATGCAAAGCCCTCCCCACGGCTTGGGCTGTGTCTCCACAGCTCCCACAGGAAAGCCCCTACACCTTCTGCCAGGGTCCATAGTGACTTACATGGCCTGAAAATCAGGTATAAAGCCCAGCAGCTGTGACACAGAGGGGCAATAAACGGGCAATCAAATGAATAAAGGACACCAAACAAACACTATATTCTTCCTGTGTTCCTGCAGCCAGGTAGCATCAAATGGGAAGTGCTGCCTCCATAAATAACACCACCACTACAAATCCAGGTCTTCAGATCCATGTTGGGGCCTTTCTCAACAAAGTGCTACTATAATTGGAATAAAAGTCCTTAAGTGAACGTGATTTAATATCAGAGACACCAAACACTTCAGGTCAAAAATAACAAACTGGGCTTCTTTTTTACCTCCTCCTGCAGGCAACCCCCTGACTTTTGTTTTCTTTTATTGTTGCAGTCTGTTTCCATGACGGTGTGTTAAACACTTATGAATTTCTCAGCCAAAGCCCTACCGTTCAGATTTATGAGGGCTGGTGTTTTATGAACTATCCGCTGCCCAAGCGTATTTGGTAAATCCACATTCCACAAACATCACCGTGCTTGAAGTAAAGCTTCACACTCAGCTAGGCTGAATGCTCAACAATACCCTCATTTTTAATCAGTCACCTGTTTCTCATTTTAAGTTTATCACACTTGAAAAAATACTATAATTTCTAGAGTTGTAAAGAAACCTACAAACTTTGGTCTCCGAAATTTCATTTTGAAGGCATTAACTCATTCTGAAAGTCCCTTGGCTATTGAAGGTGTAGAGTTTCCATTAACAGAATAAACTCCGTGGAGTATGGAGTGTAATGTTCTTATGGAAAACAGTCCCTTCCCCTAATTATTTAGTCTAGCAGGGAATGAAAATAATTAAGTCTCAAAATTCCCTTTTGAGTGAAGGGGGGTGGAATATGGCAGGAAAATTAGGCTTTTTTTCAACCCAGCTACTGAAGGGAGCTGAGCTGCGGTGGGCACAATCAGAGAAGCAGAATCCCAGCCTGGTTTGGGTTGGAAGGGATGTTAAAGCTCATCCAGCTCCAATCCCCTGCCACGGGCAGGGACACCTTCCACTAGAGCAGGTTGCTCCAAGCCCCTGTGTCCAACCTGCCCTTGAACACTGCCAGGGATGGGGCAGCCACAGCTTCTCTGGGCACCCTCTGCCAGCGCCTCAGCACCCTCCCAGGGAAGAGCTTCTGCCTAAGATCTAATTATTCTATTAATTGAATTCTATTAATCGAATTCTATTCACCTAAACCTGGAAGAACTGGGGTGAGGCACAAAAACAGGGAAAAAAGAAGGCAAATGGTCACATAACACAGACAAGGAATGATCAATAAATGCAAATAGCAACAGAAATTGGTGACTGATGGGAGATCCCAGTGCAGGATCCAACCCAGACCCCAGCACAGGGCATGTTGAGCACCCTCTGTGTTCCCAGCCCTCACCTTCCCACTTGGGTGCAATCCTGATGGCGCCAATGTCTCAGGTGTTGGGATTTGGCTGGTCAAAGCCTGAAACATGAGCCACAACCTGGGATGTGGAGTGAAAAGAGGTGCTGGATGTTGGCCTGAGCCCAAACAAACATTTGTAAATTGTTATTTTTATTTTACACCACCCAAAAATACCCCAGACCCATGAAAAACTTCGAAAGCAAAGTTAATGCCAGAGCGAAGGCAGCTGCCACATAAACCCAGCGCTGGATCCTGATCTTTTCCTCCTATAAACTAGCTGCTAAGGAGTGAAAACAGAGGCTGGGCTTTGCTTAAACCAGGGTAACGCATGAATCAAGACCCTGTTCCACAAAACCTACAGCTCCGTGTGTTCAACAGCATCCACGCTGCTGTGTAATTACTCACTGGACCAGCCTGTGTTCCCCTGAATGCTCTGCAATCCTTATCCTATAAAAACTAACTCAGATAAAGATTTGCTTTAAAATCCTGAACGTTTCATTTCCTCACCTGTTAGAGACTACAATAAACCCCCCTATTTCCCACCTGGAGCAATGCAGTGTTATCCCAGCCACATCCCACGTCATTATTTTCATTTTAAAATGAGTTCTTGTGTTCAACTACTTTATTTTCCTTTTAATTAACATCAGTGATGCCAGAAAGCACAGTGGAGATGCAGCCTGTCTATGGTGAAGTCTTGTAAGGCAAGATGTGAGATACATTTACTGATTTTCAATCTATTACGAGGGCTTATTTTCAGCCTCAGACATGATGAATACCAACAGCAACATTTATGGCACTGGGGGACACGTGATAATAAACAGGCCTGGGATTATCAAATGCTTCTGTCGCTCCATGAACCACAAGAGCTGTTTATTGCCAGCAGCCACCAGATGGTCCTGGCTTCTGGCCGCTGGCACCAGGGGACACCTAATTCAAACTGGTGACTTAGTGGCTAAAGGTCCCAGGTCCTGCTTAAAAGCCCTGGAGTCAGCCAACACTCATCCTTCTTGTAGTTATTATTATTGTTAATAAAAGAAATCAATGCAAAGAACACCCTGCAGCGAATGTCAGTGAATTTTTGGCACTGAACCTTGAGGATGTGAGGGAAGATGGGTGAGACTCAGGTGATAAAACCGCCTGAGACGGAGCCAACACAATACAGGTTGTACATAAACCATGTCAGAGGAAGTGCCTTGGTAAAAGGTGGAAGTACTTAGTGCCTTAGCTGGAAAAGGAGTCTCTCCTCAGCAGGTCTGGGGGATGCACTGTGCTGAAGCTGAAAAACATCAGCAGG
The DNA here is from genome assembly GCF_000696875.1 of Nestor notabilis. NCBI lineage: Eukaryota > Metazoa > Chordata > Aves > Psittaciformes > Psittacidae > Nestor > Nestor notabilis. The sequence continues at coordinate 146,081 of NW_009917830.1, read as the reverse complement.
GTTCAAGAGGAAGTTCATTTCACATAGTGCTGCGAACCTGCCTCCTTGTTTGCAGTGCATCCTAAGAGCCTCAAATGGAAAATATTAGCAAGAGCCTGGTATTACTTGAGTTGATCCAAAATTCCCTTAAAATGTTTTCTCAGCTAAAAATAACTTCATCAACAAAACAGAGACTTTTGTGAGAAATCTCCTTTTGTTAAAAATGTTTAGTTTTTCATCTGTGCCTTTCACTTGCTGGTGTTTGCTTTGTCTCCTCTCTCAAAACACAAACACTTCCAAGACAAGTGTCCACGAAAACAATCATTTCTTCTGCTTTGTCTTTGAAATACCTCCGTAGGCCGGTAGAACTGGGGCTCACAGAGTGATCATGGCAAAAAATCTAAGGCCTTTGGGCAGGAAACCACTTCAGTGGTCATGATTCCTGTCCAAGAGAAGCAACGCTGAGCCCTTCACAGACCTGCTTTGGAACGGGCTCAGCCATGGTCCTTGTGTCCCAACTGGGAAAGCATTAAGGTGCTGAGAGCACCAGCTCTTCATGGTGTCCTCATATAAACCCCACTATTTAAAGATCATCTGGGTACCACCAAGTACAGACCCCAATCTATCAACCGAAACCATGTGTGCACAGCCAAGACAGGAACATCACTGAGTCCAGGTACTTCCAGGTCCTTGATGAAACTCAAAGCTTACCGTGGAGGTGCTCTGCCTGCAAAGGGGTTCGTTGCCATCAAGGACAAGGCCTCCTCTTCCTGAGCCAGCAGCTTCCCAGCCAAGTGGATGATCCATTCATTCTGCTCATAGGTCTTGGGGAAAGAATAAGAAATAGAAATGTCAGGTGCTGCTGGGCTGCTTGTGTTGTGTTATTAGTACTAAAGAATTCTGTGTGGTCTCTGGGTAGAGATTATAACTGATTCAGGTAGCAAACAGTGTGTTGCAGGGAACAGATCCCGCGGGATCCAACACCCTGAAGTCCAGACTGAGACCCTCTGGCATCTGCAGGGAGCAGGGAGAGCTTCATTGAGCTTGTCTCATATGGAAATCATTCCCAAGGGTACGGACACAACCGAGGGTGTGCAAGTCACAAAGGTTGAAAGCGTTGTTCGTTAGCTGAGCTGGGACGGCTACACGTACCTTTCCAGTCTCCCCAGGCTGCAAAGCAGCATCCTGCATCCTCCAAGCATCCCTAAAGGAATTCACATCGCAGCTGAGGCACCAAAGAGTGTGCCCATGGCCAGTGGCCACAGCTCTGCTCATGACAGAGACTAGATGATGGTCGGGGATTCATCTTCACTCTCACCCAGCCCAAACAGAGACCTCTGCTCCAGGTGTTTCTGCCCCCCTGCATCATTCCTGTGCCAAGGAGAAGCCTACAACTGCCACTGCCAGGAAAACACAGAGCATCGCTGGTGCAGGACACGTACAGCACACACGCAGCCCCTCCCTCAGCGAGGGGCACCCACCACCCCTGGTTCTCCCTAATACCCATTGACTGTGGCTCCTCCTACACCTTGAATCACAAATCTCTTTTTGACTTCACATATCTCTAACACAGTTGGAGCATTCTTGCCAGTTCTGCACCCCAAATACTTGTTTCAGATAATTTCTTCCAGCAGCAAGCCCCACAGAGGACAGCAATGGCACATTTCAAAATGCCAATCCATCCATTGCTTTAACGAGGTTGCTTTCCATGTTGTGTTATCGAAGAGAAAACAGAAGAAAGTGACTTCTCTCTTCCCAGTTCCTCTCTCCCCTTTATTTCCTTGCATCTCTCTGTCCTCCTGACACCCCATGCCTGTGCCTTCCCCTTCACCACGCAGCCACTGAATGGAAGCAACTCGGCTCTTGGGAGCTGCAGCAGCAGAACCTGACTCTGCACTTCCCTCCCTGCAGGAATCCATGCATCTCATGCTCTTGCTGAGGCTCCAAAGAAGCATTTCCCCTTCTGGTGACTTTCTGTGCCTTGTACTTCCATTATGATTCTATTTTCCTCCTTTTCTCATGGGTACGTAAATGGATTTTTGAATGCAAGCAGTAGGGGACACTGTGGGAAAGCGAAACCCAGCAGCTGTACCTGCAGGACTGTGACTAAGGCAGAGCACGAAGGCAAAGTTACTCTGCAAAGCTTCTCTAATGGCAAAGTTTGTTATTCCCGTTGCTAAGGGAAGCAGAGGAGAGAAAAAGCAGAGATGGAGAACATCAAACGCTGGTGGAAGGCGCATCAAGCGGCAGCTCTGCCTCACAGGGTTCCTGACCTGTGCTCATCACAATTTAGAGGAAAACCACAGTTATTTAAGACAACAAGGTTGCAAAGAAGATTTCTCTCCCCTTCTGCCTGCTTCCATCCTGCCTCACTGTGTGGCTCATTCCAGCACCAACACGGATGGGTGCTGCAGTCACCCCGTACCTGTTCTGTCCACCCTAAAGCACCATTTACCCTCTAGTGCACCCCTCTGTCCACCAACATCTCATGCCACCCTGTTTCCCACCTCCTGGCACAAAGGTGGTGGTGGCTTTCAAGGAGGGACCGGGCAACCTCAGTCCCTGCCCCAACACATTGATCCAGGAGGGAAAACATGGTGAGTCCTGGAGCCAGGAGCTTGGCATCACATGAGATGTTAAACACAAACCTTGCAAACCTGGCAGGGCTGCAGGAAAAGCCAGCGCCATCCTTGCCAAGGACCTGGTCATGTCATCATGGGGCAGCTCACACTGAGACTCCCACCCGTGCTGAGGGACTCTGTGTCCCCCGAAAGCTCCATGATGCCCGAGATGCTCATTTCAGGTCAGGCTTTGGGAGGGTGCTGGGACCTGAAGAGTCCTTGGTTGTGAGTGAGGACCTCCCGAGAGGTGCAGCAGCAGCTGCGGGTGATCAAATATCCCAAGTCAGATCTTCAGCATCCAGTGCCTCCCTCGACATCCCTCTTTAAAGTGCTCTGTATGATTTTAAGCTCTATTTCTAGGAGGGTCTGGGAGGTGTGAGGGTTCCTGTGTGCAAGTTCGGGAGAAGCAGAAGAACAGAAAGAGAAATCACCAGACTCCCAGAGCTAGAGCTTTACGGAGGACCCCAAATCTTCAAAGCCTGATTCAAACCCAGGAGGGTCTGTAGTGGTGGGACTGGCTCCCTGGCTCGCACAGTCTCCAAATCATTAATTAGCAGCTCCATGCGCACCAGAGTTGGACTTCTGGTTTGTTAAGTGTTTTTCTTGTAAAGTTTACAACATGTCTGGCCCCAGCAAAGTCTGTGGTGAGAAATTTCCACCCGGAGCAGCCCCCCCGCACTCCCCCCAGCACCAAGGCTTAGATACCGCACACCAGCGATGCTCGGAGGAGTAGCGACCGCGCTGGTTAACTCATCACTCTGTAAAGTGATATGGTGGCAAAGGGAGGAGAAAAAAGAGTCCAGGAGATCTGGGCTGTGTCCAGGGAAGCATCACACCACAGAGTGATGGTTCCTCTCTCTGTCTGTGGATCCAGTGGGACCCAGGATGCAAACACTGTCCGCAGTGTGGTGATGGTCGGGATGGGAGGGATTTGCCTGGTACTGAGCTTCTGCCAACTCTGAGTGTGCAAAACAGGAGAGTCAGAGCCTGAATCAGCCAGTGGATTATTAATAACAATAACAACAATAATAACAACAATAGCATTAGCAGCCAGGATAGATGCCCCCATTGCTTTAAGATGGGCAGACACGTGTGTATCAGGTTCATCTTGAGGTTTGGGATCTTTATGGAGCACAAAGAGAAGCAGCTGGGACTGACCCTGCACCAGCAACACGGGTCCCCAGGCTGCTCTATCAAGACACAGGCACGGACCAAGGCTCCAACACATACCTCCTGCCCTCCAAAACACGAGCTGCACAAGTCACTATCTGACCCTGAGCAGAGCATCCCTGGGGCACCCTCAAAACGAAGGACATGCCTCCCTCCTTTATCTTACAAGAGTTTTCTTTCTGTTTCAGCACAGAAAGCAACTAAGGAACCTAAACACACAAAAGCCTCATCATCAACCCAATGAAAATACCTGAGAAAGGACCTTTATCACCAAGCCAAAGCCTTTCCATGTTCAGAGACAGCCCATGCAGACTCCCAGTAATGCTACAGGCACTGTCCTCCAGCAAACCAGATCATCTTCAACTCTCCTTACAACTGGTACCAGCACTTGAGACCCCCAAAAATCAGGCTTTAAGTATAACACAGTGGACTTAACAAGAGGACAAAACCCCACGAGCTTTTATTTCCTGACAGGCTTTCTGTGCCAGTCTCGCTGCCAATGCTGCTTTGGGATGGAGATTTCCTCCTCCTTACCCACACATAGGCCAGCACGAGGGGCTGAGCATCCCAGCAGCCACTCTGCCCTCAGACTTCTCCTGAGCTGTTGATATTCTCTGACACTTTACCAGTGTATAAGCACATTCTCACCTTGAATACATTAACTTCTATACAGAAGCATTTAATAACTTTACACAGTTTAAACCTCAATCACTGCTAAGTCAGGCAGCAGCGAGGAGCTGTGGCAAAGCAGCCGCAGCAGCGACAGCACTGCAGAGATAACAAAGTAGAAGAGAACATAATCATCACCAAAAATCCATATAAAACCCACCCGGCGCTACAGGGAACATGTTCCCAACTGAAATAATAATAATAAGAACCCTTTTCCTTTAGCTTTAATTGGTCATTTAATGAAAAAGGACTGTGGATTAGTGTGGCATTTTATTGAATCTCGGTCCTGGCACAGGCGCACGGGAGGAGGGAAGTATGAGATGCACATGTGGAAACAGCTGGAAACTTGGCACGGGAGCCCAGCATTATTATTTCACATGGTTGGGAGCCCTGCACCGTTTCACCTCGGCGTCGGTGTGTGAGGGTGGATGACAGAGGGGAAGGGGAGGTTTATGTTTCCCGTGCTGTGTCACGGGAGCGTTTTGCATCACAGCCTGCCCACCGCGGGATGGAAAACCTTAACACCCCCATCCGGGATATTTTCACCCAATATTCCCATTGCTGCTTACACTGCTGTAGTTAAGCACCTTCAGCTATTGCTGTTTAGGGAATGTAAGCTCTCAGCTGGAGAAATAACCCACGTCCCACAGAAAAGAGGGTATAACTAATGCATCCCTTTGCTTTCTTACAATACTCCAGCTCACGGCTGTTTGTTACCATCCTGCTGCCCGAGTGACTTAACCAAGGAAGGTCAAAGGCTACACCAGGTTGCATCCCTTCTTATTATCCCCAATAATCACATCCCCTTCTTTCTATTAGTTTCCCAAAGACGAAAGCTGTTTCCCTGCAGGTCTGGCTCAACGTATAGTATTTCAGCAGGGGCAGTTTCCCAAGCCTCACTAAAAGCCATCTCTTAGCTTGTCCTATTGGAAATGCCTGGGAAAGCAGCAGGTCCCCGGAGGCAACGGGTGCAGTGAGAGCACAGCAGGCCCGGGCTGAGGAATAAAAGGCTGTATGAGAGAAGGAAGCAAGACTTTGGGAACTGGCTCTTAGATCTTGCCTATGCAGGGAAATCACACACCTGGCATAGCTCCCGTATCACCTCTGCTTTGGAAAGAAAAGTCACTTTGTTCCAGAATAGAGTCTAGACAGGGAGATACAATAGCCACTGTAGACAAGAATCATTCCCTGCATAGACAAGGTCTCACTGTATTTATACAGCCCGTGGCACGATAGGCTATCGGTCTTATTTGGGTTTCTGGGCACTTCCATCACAATATGACTCTTAAAGGTGAGCCCGTGATCCAGCCTGCAGGCTGTCCAAATGCAGCCTGGGGGTTTGGAATGATTCATATTCACAGGGAGACAACTAATGATGGTTAAAAGAAGAAAATCAAACCCTTCCACGCTGAACGTGGACCAAACTGGATGAATGCTGCAATGGAAAGTGGAAGTGCACTGAGGCCTGTATTTTTAGAAGGGGGAAGAAAGGAAATGTAAAAGGCTGAGCTTAGTACACTGCGCAGGAGGTTTAGGTTTCATTACGTTACGCACACCTCCTCCTCCATTCTGCTGCCTGTAAGCACCTTCTGGATGGAAGACCAAGATAACAGAGGCTTGAACAAAGCATTTTCCAAAAGTATTCATGTGCCTTCTCTACAAACAGGGGTACTTTTTCTCAGCTCTTCCAGTTTGCGTGTGGTAACGTGAAGTCTCCATCACAACACCCCGTTACCAACCAGGGGAGATCCTCAGAGCACCAATCCCGCTGCTGAAGTTTCTCTCTTCTCTTAGGGAGGCAGCTGAAGTTTATAAATCAACTTACTTACACGTTGTATCTAGAAAACACACGTTGCTTCTCAGTGCATCTCAAACGCTGCTTGGTGGTGGGTTTGCTGATGGTTTGTGTAGGACACAGTGACCGGGGACACTTGTCTAAGCAGCTTCTGTGCCAGTCCTGATACGCAGAGACCTTTGGAGCAGCTTCAAGGTACAATGCAACAAGACCCCGGGCTTTAAAACACGATATGAAGATGGCATTAGCTTTGTTATTTTCTGAGCTACTTGGTAAGCACCAAGAATGTGTCTTCACGTTGGTGAGATGTAGTCCCCTAACAGAATACATAACCTTCATGCCACAGTAAGAAAGGGAAAAGCCTTCCCTTTGATTTTCCTTTATTCAAGGCACTGACGGCTTTCCACTGCTGCCCACTGGTGAGGAACAAATCTGTGGTAGGATAAACAACTGGATTTTGTAAACTCCAAGCCATCCCACTACCAGGAAAAGTGACCAACGTGAAGCCCCAAAACTATGAGCAGTATTTTGTTTTCTGGCTGCTGTTTATTAAAGATGCTGAATCCACCCGCAGCCTGCCAAAAGTTGTAACACTTCTTGTGCCAGCAGCACAGCGTAGCTCAGTTCTGGGCTGTGATGGCTGGGCTCCCACAAATGCCCACCAGAAATGAGAAGTCAAGTAATTACAGGAGTGCTGCCATCAGCAGCTGGAGGACAGACATTGCCTGTTGTGGTACCATGTTTGCCCTTTCACACTGTGCTCATCTCAAGATGCACACTCAGCCCAAGAGGCTTTCATGAAGCCCGTGGGCATCACCATTCACCTCTCTGTGTCTGCTCAGACCTTCACCAGCTTTGTTGCCCTTCTCTGGACCTGCACCAGCAATAGTATTCATTAAGTGTGCATTAGGTGGAATTAGACCTTAATTTAAACTCCTTCGATGGAAGTCACTGGTCCGGAGCAACCAACCTCAGCAAGCACCTGAACATCAGCTTCTGACCGATAGACATTACTTCTGTTGAGAGCACCCTGATCAGCTCTGCACAGAGGAGTCCAGCTTATCAGCTGGGTGATGGAGCAAAGGGATCCCATCTGAGGCGGCTGCTGGGAAACAACTGAAAAGGGCCACACAGATTTCCACACACTGCTGCCGGGTTGTGGGAGTTCTTCCTCTTCTACAGACGGGAAGAAGCAACACAGACATGTTTCTGGATGGGTTCTGTCCCTGCCAGAACTAAATGAAGGGCTTCAATTCAGAGCTACAGCACCCTCGGGATGTCGAGACATAGGAAACAAAGAGGGGATTTAGGAAACAAGTGAAAAGGCATATTATATTTAGATAATAAAATTAACATAAGGAAAATTGTTTCCTGGAAAATAATGCCGTGTTACATGACGTGTAATTATGGCACTACTGGAATGGTAATTAAGAAGCAGTCAACTAATAATTGCAATCCAGAGGTGGAGCAGCGCCGTGGCTGCTCCGTGCCAAGGGCCTGGCCCTCCTGAGCTCCAGCTCTTCAAAGGGAATCCTGCAGCTACAGCCAAGGTGGAACGTTTTGCAGGAAACCCGGAGCAGAGGAAGGCGTCGTATGTCAAGTGGTGATGAGGTGCAAAGAGGAACCTGTCACGAGCAGCACAAAGGGATGGTAAATATCTTTCCCCCAAGTGCCCAGCTTTTCTGCAGCCTGTCAAAGCTGGAGATGTCAGCTCCTGACCTGGCCACTGCCAAGGAAGTGCAGAACCAGCCCCGCGGCCGCCTGCTCAGGAAGTGATGGGGCAGACGGCGAGCCGTGGTGCAGAAAAAATCCAGAACTTCTAAACCCAAATTCCACTAATCCAGAGGCTGAAGTAACGCGGTTTTATGGACTCTGTAAACTGCTGTGTGGGGTTTGTGAAACTTGCCTGGCTGCACAGATTCCTTCTGGGGTTTTGGCTTCTGGTTTCTCATCCTTTCTGCAGCTCTGTGCGACTCAAGTCTAAACAACAGCCCAACAGCAGTGACTTCTCCTGGACGATGGCAGGACAGCCAGCTTTGCCAGGAGCTGGCACCCAAGACACTGCTCACGGTTTGCAAACAAACGTTTGGCCACTTTGAATGGGATTTCCTTCCATGCTTAAGCAGGTATCAACATGCCTGAACATCCAGATTTGAAAATGCTTGCTGCCGTGCCTTGGCTACTTGCCTTCCCAAGGTTTTCAACAGGAGTCATCCCCACTTTCCAGAAGGTATTTTTTTACTTCCTTTCCACATCTTTTGTTAATACCTCCTCTGAGCAGGATCTGGAATTAGTTCACAGAGACCTGGGTGGACCGGGAGCCATGGGAAGGTCCCCAGGGGCAGGAAAGGATGAGAGAGTGCTGTGGTGGACACAGGATGCACACGCTGCGATGGAGCCAGTGCTGAGCTCCAGGGCTGATGCACACCCCCAGCATTGACCCACCCGAGCAGGAGCCACGCTCCCTCCTCCTGCCAGCACCAGGAGACCCACAGTGCTAATTGCTGCTAATGAGCTGGTGTGGACAGACCCATCATCAGACACATGCTCCAGCAGCCCCTGGGCCCAGGTGAACAGAAACACTTGGGGGGACCTTTCAGTGAGCTGAGCACTAATAAGGAAGATGCAAAGAGGCCATTTCCTCTTCCTCCTCCTCCTCCCCAGGCTGTCCTGTCCATCCCAGTCACTCAGCACCTGAGTCAGCTCTGCAGAGAGACAGCGCTGCGTGTAACAGCATCACAGCCTCCACTTGCCTGTGATGCATCAGTATTTATGCCCCATCCTCCTTTTATTTTAAACCTGAGATCACTTTCTATTTTAAAGCCTTCGGGACATTCCTGCCCTGGAAACAAACAGACTTACTCTCATCTCAGAAAGAACCTTCTCTTGGGATTGCTGGATTTCTTTTCCGCTACCGAATACTGTCAGATTTAAACCAAGAGCTCCCATTCACCCTTCTGCACCTCTATGTAATGCTGGGCACTGTTGCTGGCTTGAGTTTTAACCTTTGCTGTCGTCTTGCTGAGGGATAAGCATACCTAATGCAGATTAAATGAAATTCCAGCACACAAAAACTAAGGGGGTAAATATAAACCCATGGCCAGAGAGCGATGGTTATGTCACCGCTGAGGAATCCAAACGGCGCCTAAATGAAAATACCACAAAGAAAGCAAACAGGGAAGTTTGGGGCAGGGGGAGAGGAGTGAAGGAAGAGGAAGATACAGGATGCAGGAACAAAGAGAAAAGCCTGTGATAATCTGAGATGGGTTTGCCTCATACCTCTTCTGTAAGCCCCAGTTCTGTAAAACAAAACCCGGTCTAAGTTCTCATGCTCACGCAAAGGACATTTTGCAGAATAAGCTAAAAGAGATACAAGAAATAGTTTAACCAGTTTCCCCCTTTTTTAATTTATGGCTGTCACCTGTTTGCTGATACCATGGGGGAAAGTATTTTGAGGAACCCTATGTCCACAGGTAGGCAGTGGAAGCAACTGCTGAGGTCCCAGGGGTGTCCCAGCGGCGATGCAGGTTGGAGCGGGCAGCTGGAGATGCTGCCACCCTGACACATCCAGGGGCTTTCTCAATGTCTTTAACTCTTCTTATTGCAGAGAAACTTTAACTATTGCAGAGAAACAACTAAAAAGCCTCACACAAATTTCCCAAGAGTTTCATCACGCTATTAGCAGACACCCTTTAGGAATACAACCTCTTTCTTTTTTAACATAATTAACTTAGAAGGGGCTTCAAGTATTCCCAGACCCATCCCAGTACACAGTAAATTCATAGAAATAGTTCTTCCTGGTCAAGGGACACCCAAGTCTCAGAAGCCCCAAAGGCACTTACCTGGAAGGCAGCGAACCACATCAGCCAGTCCAGGCGGTAGTGGTAGGGGCTGATGAAGCATGGCCTCCTCTTCAAGTCCCCAGGCTTGCATTTGAAGTCAAACTCCTCCCAGACAGCAGCGGGGTCATTGGGATCCAGGCTGGATGTCCCCTGAAGGACAACTTCTGTTCTCTCCTTGGTAATGCTGTGGGATACAACATAATATTGGGGTTTGTCTCAAGTCAGGTAAAACGAGAGTCAACGTGACAACACAAGTCAACGGCCTCATGGTAAGGTTGGATCCTGATGGCTCAAGCTACAGAGAACCTGTGTGTCCAGCCTTTTCTCTCTCCAGCAGCAATGCACAGGGAAAACCTCAGCTTCCATTCCCTCCCACATTCCCCTCTATCACACTGCAGTTGTGCCAGTGCAAGGCAGGGAGGTTTCACAGGCAACTGCACACAGAAATCCTGCCTCGAAGGTCTAGTCCCGAGACCTCCATCTGCAGGATCAGCAGAGGAGCTTCTGGCTGAGACCACTCCAGCATCCCCTTTGCATGCCTGGCTCTCCCCACAGCACTGCTGGCCACAGGGTGCTGAGCCCCAGTGCCAACCTTGGCCATGGCAGAGGGCAGGACACGCTCACCATGAGCCCAGGTCAACTGGCTGCAGCTCCTTGAGCTTTGGGGTGGTGGTTGGCCCCATATGGAGCACCCCCCAGGAGCTGAGTCTTGGGGCACCATTAACAGCTGTCTCTATGTGCCCAACCATTTCACCATCCTGGCTGGAAGACAGGTCTCGTGGAGCTATTACTCAGCAAGAGGAGGAGGAGGTAACATGTGAGCCAACACAAACCAAGCCAAGCAAAGCAGAAAATGAAAACAAAAAGGCCCCCCATACCCAGCTGATGTACAGAAACTCAGTTTAAAAGCCCCTCAGCCTTATGGCAGGTCATAGGTATTCCCTTTGGGGCCTGGTTGGACTGTCTCTGCACAGCAAGGTGGTAGAGCTGTGAGGATGGCAAACTGAAGGCCATGGAAAGCTCATGTGAAAACAGCGCCGTCAAGTTCTCAATGACCTGCGAGTGACGCTCGCCTACACTGGAGAGCTGTTTTCCATAACGAACACATAACTGCCTAACTCTGCCTATCAAAGCTGTCCAGCTCCCAGCACCCTTTCCATTTTTTACTACTTTGGTCCTTCCTCCTCCAACCCAAGAAACTGAAAGTTTGGAAACACACAGCCTCCACCTTCTCCCCCGATGGCTTCCAGTGATAGATGCTTACAACCCAAGGAACGCTGCACGTCTCTGCTTATAATTGTTACCTACATTTAATAGATTTCTGGATTCTCCAGCCAAGTTCCATATTATTCACTGGGCTGAGTTATGAGCTGTGGCCAGCTGCCCAATGGTTAGAAACACACTGTAAATCAGGGACACCAAATTACTAATAAAAGTATGTTCCTACTGTGTGATTCAAAATATGTCAAGTTTCACATAATCGTATATTCATTATAAGCTGCAATCCTCTTTTTATTGGTTTACATAGGCTGGAATTACAAACATATTACAGCAGCATTTCATCACATGCTCTTTAGGTTCTGGTAACTGTTGAAACAGAAACCATAGACTGAAGAAGAAAAAGAACAACAACCCAAAGAAAACAATCTCCCGTAGCTTCACCACTCGAGCCTTCAAAGAGGTTCAGGGGTTATTTCTCCTTCTCTCTCAAAAGAAGAGGAAACTTCAGCATTTTCCACAATCAGTGCTTATTTTTACTATATTAAGCATGGTATTTGTAATCGTGTTTTTTTTCCTAAGTTTTTTCATTCCACTGAAATTTCTTCTGTTTGAAAAATGGGTGAAAATATCATATTAATTTGATGGGCTTCAAGGTGTCCTCAGCATCCCCAGTGCTCAGGGTGAGACCTGCTCCTCCCCTTCACCACCCGCTCAGCCAGTCCTCCCCACAGCCAACCTGCTTAGAAATCCTATTTAATTACTACTGGCTTCTCCTTTGGGACCTTGTCCAGAGACCACTAACCACGAGCTGCCATCCCACCACTCAGCTCAAACCTCTGGGGAACACTCCATGGCCACCATGGTGGTGGCCAAGACAGAGGTCCATGCAGAGAAGACTGGCCCTGTTGTCCAGTTCTTGCCCCAGAAGACTGGGGCAAGCTGTTCTGATGAAGCCCTGATTCACAGAATCATGGAATGGTTTGGTCTGGAAGGGACCTCAAAACTCACCCAGCTCCACCCCCTGCCCCGGGCAGGGACACATTCCACTAGAGCAGGTTGCTCCAAGCCCCTGTGTCCAGCCTGGCCTTGAACACTGCCAGGGATGGGGCAGCCACAGCTTCTCTGGGCACCCTGTGCCAGCGCCTCAGCACCCTCACAGGGAAGAGCTTCTGCCTCAGAGCTCATCTCAATCTCCCCTCTGGCAGGTTAAAGCCATTCCCCTTGTCCTGTCCCCACAGGCCCTTGTCCAAAGCCCCGCTCCAGGTTCCTTGTAGGCCCCCCTCTAAGCACTGGAAGACTCAAGGAAGATGTCTCAGAGGGCAGCAGCCAGACCGTTTCTGGGCCTGTCCCATCGATCTGTCTTCTTCTTTTTTTGAGGCCATTTATACTTTCGTCTCCACAATTTCCTGTAGCAACGAATTCCCCAAGTCACTCATTGGAAAAAGCACTTCCTTTTGTTGGCCTAAAACCTGCTACTCAATAGCTTATGTGAATATTTACATGAGGGAGAGCAAATGTGAACAGGGGAAGAGAAGCTCACCATAAATAAAGCTGGCTGGTGATGGCGAACACTATCCACTGGCTGAATTCTCTTATGTCTATTTTCATCCCACTATTACATTTGTTACATCAATATAATGAGCTAACTAAACGTGGCTCAAAGAAAATAAACTTAAAAAGGGGAAGTTTAGGTTAGATATAAGGAAGAAGTTCTTCACAGTGAGGGTGCTGAGGCACTGGAATAGGTTGCCCAAGGAAGTTGTGAATGCTCCAACCCTGGAGGTGTTCAAGGCCAGGTTGGACAGAGCCTTGGGCAACATAGTTTAGTGTGAGGTGTCCCTGCTCATGGCAGGGGGGTTGGAACTAGATTATCTTAAGTTCCTTTCCAACCCTAACTATTCTATGATTCTATGATAATTCAGTGGGAAAGAAACCTGCTCCTTTTCTCTTTCTCTCCCATAAATAGATATTCCAAGTCGACTGGCTACTGGAAGGATGTCTGTGTAGGTTTAAGGCACACACACGCTGGCTGTTGGACTATCCTGGAGAGAGAAGCAAAGCAAAACGGTATGCATGTACCTTCCAAAAGCTCCATAGGTGTTCACTATCCTGAGAGGGTTGAACGAGGTGTTCATGACTTGTCTGGAGTTAAGCAGGTTTAGGACAACCGGGATGCTGAGATAAGCAATGAGGAGGCCGAAGGAGACGTTCACCACTTTGCGGATATAGCAGCCTGTTCATGACACAAAAGCAGACCAGAAGAAGGTAATTTCACTGCCAGCAATGGACTCTGCTCTCCTCCCTGCTCCCCTAAATGGGACCCCATGATGGCCAGGACCCTGCCTGGGTGCTCACAGCTGCTCCCAAGCTGGGGCTGACAAACACTCCACCGTAATCACCCTGACCTTGCCAAGGGCCATACGCTATCATCCCGAGATCTGCCTTTCTCTAAATAGTCTGAGAAAGGGCTGAAAAGAAAAATGTCTAAAATGTCACATTAAACAGTGCTTTTATACAGGGAAAAAACACAGCTGGCACTTGCACCTTGCTCAGAATTGCTCTCCTGGTTTCTAAGCTGTGTATGGAGAGACTCCAGCTCCCCGTGGCTGCTCCAGGCTCTCACCACCCGTCTTATTTCTTGCATTTTCCTGCCTTTCACTCACTACCTTCATTCAAACCTCATTTTCCTTTTGCAAAGTCTCTATTGCTTATCTATCCACCAGCACTTTGGTGTTGGGTTTGCAGGAGCAGCACAGGGCTGTGCTGGATTTCAGTCTAAGGAGACACCGACTGCAATCAGACAAATAAGCAGATGTGACCTCGGAGGGGTTCCTACCCTCATGGCCATTTTAGATTTATTTAACATCAACAGCCAAAGGATCAGATTCAAAGCAATTGCATGTAGCTTCCCCCTTATCTCTGCAGGAGAGGGATGTTTATTTGAACCTCTCTCAGAAGCTATTAATAATTGTTTAGTCTGAGAACATTTCTGGAGAACATGTGATTTGGAAGGAGCTCACTGAGATGCCTCCACTCGCCCCCTGTGCTGCTGTGAGAACTCTAGGAGTCTGTTGGGCATTTTCTTGTCTTTTAGATGGGCTGAACTTCTTAGCCTGTAATTAAAGAGCAGCTACAGCCACAGACATGGACTGTGCACGGCCATGATCGTCCTTCAGCAGGTGGTGATTGTCACCACCATGCCCTTGGGGTCACAGATAATCTACATGGCAAGAATGGAGCAAAACTTGGGGACATGAGCTAATGGGATCTGGATTGAGCAGGCAGGAGCAGAGCACTAGCAATGGGAATTGGAGGTCTCAGAAGGAATTACACACACACACACATGCACACCTCAAGGATGTGGCCAAAGCTTTGTAAAATCAGGTCACAGGTGGGGCATGGCTGGGTACCCTCCTGTCTTCTGCTCTGGTAGCCCTGAGGTGAGGGCTCCTTTAGACCTCTTGCTACCAGCACCAACTCAACAGCCTTTGCTTTGTTAGTACACAGAAATCCAAATTCACCCAACATCACAGACACCTTACCCTTTACTTATGGATTACCCCTTTGTAAAAGCCCAGAAGGGACACCTCGACCCTCCAGAGCAGTGGCATGTACCAGTGCTGCTCCTTGCTTGGGCACCCTGGCTCAGTAAGGTGTTTTCTGGAGCACACCACAGAAAAGGAGCAAGTTCCTCAAGAGAAAGAATCTACCTCCCCCTCATGGTGACTCACCAAGTGCCAAAACAAAGGAGCGCCCTTTGGCTTCTCCTCCAGAAGGGAAAGTGCAACTTGAGTGTTGTTTGGGACTGGATGCAAGAATAGAGTTGGGAGGAAAGCTTTAGGCATTCCCAGCCTCTCAAGCAAAGCTACTGGAGAGGAAAAGCTGGTAAAGATTTCTTCCAGCAAAGTATGTAAGGTAGGAGACACAGAAAGCTTAATGGAACTGAATTAGCCTTGCTGGAACTAAAGCTTCTGGTTAATAACCCATGTTTCTTGGTGGATGAGAAAGGACTAGAGACAGATGCTGTCTCTTGTTGATATTTTTCATTCCTCTGGCAGATGTTTAGTGTGTTTAAGAATGAGCATCTGTGATTGTTGTTGATATGAGAGGCAATTTGTTGCTTATACGTGGTTTATAAAACTGTTACAAACACAAGTCTACATCTGTTATGCAGCCCCATGAAAAATATCCCAGTGCTGCTTGTGCAGGGGATCTTCTGGAACAGGGCTGCTTGAAAACTCCCTTCAGAGGAAACACCAGCCACAGTGATCCTCCTCCTCCAGTTACACCCCCCCCTTTATTTGCTTTACCATATTCCCAGCAGCCAGGGCTCTTTTCCTGTTAGCAAAAGAGTTGTTGGACCCACAATGGATCAGCAATCGATTTCGTTCTTTCTACAAGACCAACCTCATGTCCTGTTACTTACCCAGGGAAGCAGGGCATTTGTGCAGCCCTAGCACCCATGGGTGCAAAGGATAGGAGGGCAGATGGGTCACAGTGCCACCGTGCCACAGTGGAGAGAGAAGAGCAAATGTAAGAGCTGCTTCTGCACCCAACTTCTAACATAAAATCCTCACCTCCAACTGTGCTGGGAGTTTCACACTTGACTTTAAATCACAGAATCACACCATGATTTGGGTTCCAAGAAGCACCCCATGATTTGGGTTGTAAAGGTCCTGAAGCTCAAGCAGTTCCAACCCCCTGCCATGGGCAGGGACTAGACCACTAGAGCAGGTTGCTACCTTCCACTAGAGCAGGTTGCTCCAAGCCCCTGTGTCCAACCTGGCCTTGAACACTGCCAGGGATGGGGCAGACACAGCTTCTCTGGGCACCCTGTGCCAGCGCCTCAGCACCCTCACAGTAAAGAATCCCTTCCTAACATCCAGTCTAATCTCCCCTCTGTCAATTTAAAACCCTTTCCCCTTGTTCTGTCCCTTCATACCCTTGTAAAATGCCTCTGCTCTGGGAATAACTCACCCCGGGGAAGCTGCTCCCTGGCTGCCTCTTTGCTCTGCATCTGCACCACGCGCTCTTTCACCCTGGAGCTGAAGAGGAACCCCAGGCTGACGTCGTCGAAGCAGGCGATGCTGGGCACCATGGTTAGCCAGTTGAGGAAACTCAGGTTTCCACTGATGATCAGAAGCACCTACGCAGGAAAGAAGACAGCAGAGGGTGTTGCATCAGCTTATACAACAAAAGATAAGTGTGGTGAGGGAACTGCCAGATGGATTTTAGCACCTTAGCACATACTCTGCTTGCTTTTCCATGACTGCAGCAGTGATGGCAAACCTCTCCCTCCCTGCCCAGGCTCCAGCTCAAACGT
>NW_009917830.1:92802-129430 GCF_000696875.1 Nestor notabilis | reverse complement strand
CATGTGCTTTGAGCAGGAGAAAGCTCAGCCAGGGTATAGTGTGACTGGATTTCCATAGAGCTCCCGGAGCCCGCACAGCAGGTCAGCCCTTGGGAAGCATCCTCTTCCTGCTTATGCCAATGTATCTGCGACAGCAACGTTCCTGAACCCCTTCAGGAGGAAATATTGAAGCTTCTAATTAAAGAGCTGCATTAAAGTGTGGATTTTTTAAGAGGCCTTTAAAAAGAATTCTCGCTTTTATTGGCTGTTGAGGAGATTGTCTTGCATGGGTAGGGCAGAGGAAGTGGAAAAATCTGTGAGCCTTTGGAGGTCTCCATAAGTATCTGTACACATCGGGAAGGGCTTTTTGAAGGCACATGTTATTTTTTGTCTTACTCTTACAATGGCTTGAGAAATACGAGGAACCTTCTTTCCCTTCTCCAGCAAGTCCTAATAAGCATCACGCGGTTGGTTTTGGGCACTGCCTGTTTAGTCTTGGTCATGAATCACATCTTCACAGCCCTCGTGTTGCAGGTGTAAGAAAGATGTCACCTCCTTGCCACGTTCACACATCACCCATGAGGATGGTGCAGGTAAACCCTGCTCAAGGTACATACCAACCTCCTGCTAGAGCCTTTCATTAGAGCTTCATATAAACCTGAACACACAGAGCAATTTCTGCTTCCTCACAAGTGCTCATTCGAATTCCTATTTTCTAGCCTAAATTTATTTAAGCCCAGTCTATTTTTACCACTATTTTTCCAAGCCACTATTTTACCTGTTCACAGACCCCCTGTTTTATTTGTAGGGTCACATCCCCTCTCCACTTTTCCACTTTAAAGCACACCAAACCGCTCTGTTCTCCTCTCCCAGAGGACCTCCCTGCCTGCCCATCCCAGCAGCCATGCCCTCCACCATCAATCTCTCTGGGTGCTGACAAGGACCGTACGGAGGAGATCAGATGGGTCTCACCATCGACTTGTACACACTAACATTCCTCATGCTCAACCAGACCTACCTCCCCTCCCGCTGTGTTTTAACGCCACATTTATCTTCTCCACCGTGGTGTCATGTTAGTGCTTGCCATGTTTCATCTGAGAAGGGAGCGCTGCCAGCTCAGCCTTGCTGACACTGAGCCTCGCACCAGATGCAGAATGGATGTTGGGAACTTGCTCCAGTGCCAGGGAGATGTGTCAAGTGAAGCCAACCCCAGGGCAGTGACTGTGAAGACACATCTGGGTTTCCTTGGGCTGCCCACCATACGTGGTCACAAAGGGAACATGTTAGGAGTGATTTAGAGTGTTGGCATTAAACAGCATCTGGGAATCTACACACAGAAGACGAGAATTGAAAAGCAGCTGATGCTTCTTCAGGGCTATATGAGTTTTGAGGCTGAATTGGATTCTTGTCCCATTAGTCACATTACTTAGGATTTAGCCCTAATTAAGTAGCTGTTCCTCAGACACATTAAAACAAAAGAGGCAGAAAAAAGGAAGGAAAAGGAAGTAGTCTCACCACCTTATCCATAAAACATGAAGGTTATAAAGGTGACTTAATGTATTACAAGTCAGAAAATAATGCCCTGGTGTAACAAAGTCATTTCTATTTCAGCCTTTGGACCAGCTAATGAGAACTTCCCCACCTTCCAGCAGGGTTGAAAACTGTAACCTCCACTGGCACCACTGTTACGGTATTTAAAGAACACTTCCACATTCCCACAGCTGAACTTTATCCTCCTGTGAACTGTCTGCTCACAGTTTTAGTGCATGTGGTCAACAAAGACTTTCGAGATGGTGCAAGACCAAATGTGCAAAGCCACAACACCCCCAGCATCCCGCTGCAGGCTGTGGAGCTGCAGCGTGGCCCACACAAATCAACCTCAGCCCCTCCTCCTGGTGAACAAGCAATGAAGCTTTCAGAAGCCCTGAGGAGCTGCAGAAGCTGAAGGACTAACCACAGACCCAAGAAGCAGAGCTGAAGTTCTCCAGCCCCTCCAGTCCATGTTGTACCCGAGGACAGTGGGTCTCTGGAGGAAACCCAGCTGCCTTGAAGAGCCCAACTCAAGTCAAACACAAGGATACTGCTTGGGAGCTGGAAACTGTCACAAACTTCCCAGTCCCATGGCAAAGCACACCTTTGGGCCTGCCTTCTCCAACGGACACAAAACCCCACAATGAACACAAAGATCTACATCCCAACCAAAGAGGAAAACTCACTGAACCTGCAAGGTTCTCCTCCTCTGGCCAGGACAATGAAAGCTCAGGCAGGTACCAGCAGGTATCAACCCCACTGCGTAACGTAGCCACTGTCATGGTAGATCTTCTACAGCACAAGACAGATCTTTGCCTAGATGCTGGGATGCCTGGGAATGCTGCAATATATTTCTTCATGGCTTTTAGAGAGGTGTCTTGACCTCAGAGGTCTCCAACGTCTCCTGGGGCTTGTCTGGGAACAAGGTCTCCATGGCATGCCAACTGTATGGGTGGGAACAAGGAGATGAGCCCACCACCCCACTTCACCAGCAGCACACGTACTTGTTTCCAAGGGCTTTTGGGCATTACCTGGGGGTTTGTTCTGAGGATCTTGTAATCCTCACAATAACACAAGGAGGCTCCAACTGCAACGTGGACCTGTTTAGCTTGGACTTGCCAAACCAGATGGTAAGAGGACAATTCCTGTCCTGAAAACAACTAAATGTAAACACACCGGACAAAGATCAAGATTAGGATGTATCACAGCTGTGTTATAGGCAGAGTGTGGAAGAATTTTGGCAGCTAATTCTGATTTCATCAACGCTCTCCGGGGATATCACCTTAAAACAACTCATAAGGAGCCTTCCAGCAGAACCTGAACTAGGACCCAAATGTCTCAATTACAAATCCAATGTCTTAATTACAAGTCCCCCTGCAATACCGGCGTGTCCAAACGCTGGTCCCCAGACTTCCCTACTACCCCACAGTGCAAACATCGATAGCACATAGACTTTTAGCCAGTGTTCTGTTAAAAAGATGTATGTTTTCTCACTAAAAATGGCAAGAAATAAATGCTAAAAATGTGTCATTTCGTATTTAATATGATTGGCAGCAATTTTTCTTAAGTCTGGTGATTTTCAGGTTACAGTTTGCAAACCCCAGCAGGACGCTTTAGTCACATAATCTTAGAGCAAGGAGGGATCTGACCTATTACAGTAACAACAGTTCTAACTATCCTTTAGTTAAAAAAATCATGACTTCTTTAGCTTGAGTTGGATAATTATCCACAATTATGAGGAGAAAGAAGTATTTAAATCTGAATTACACACGTGCTAGGACCTTGGACATCTTACACCCAAGGTTTGGTCCTCCTCCTTTGACCTGAACGTGATTTAGTTCAATGCATATTAATCAGCCTGTGTTCATTAACACACTTCTCACTGAGCTACTTTGTCAGGAAACTCTGCTCCTTTGCTGATGCAATTTGCCTCGTGCAATTGCAGTGCTACTAAGAAAACAGTTCTGCACTTTGCCACTTCTGCTGAGGCTCGTTTTGCAGCTTCATAGGGAGCGACTGGGTGGTCCATGGGAGGTTTTGCCTGCAGTGATTCACCTCTCTTTATTGCTTGGAAGTCAGAAGCAAGAGATCTGATTTCCACCAGCCCTTAAAAAATCAGGGGATTCAAAAATAATACAAGTTTGGCATTTTCTGGTCTGTGGGTGGAATCATGAACCTGACACGGTTTTAGCTTCAGTTACACTGACTGAGGCTGGACGCTCACACCAGCCACTGCCCAGCACCAGTGTTAAAACCAGGTTAAGGTTATACCCTGTTCGAGGAGGGCTGAGCACCATGAACCCCGCTTTGCAAAAATAAACCTCAAAGAAACTCTCATTTCAAAGTCAATTAACAGGAAAACAGATGATTTTTCAAACGGGTGCCTCCTTGCAAACAGTTTTGAGGCAGTTTCTGCATGAGGTGGTTTTGAGGCAGTTACTACACAAGGTGTATGTTATTTCAATGACATGGCCAGCCAGCACTGAGGGTGGCAGTCCTGGGTAATGGTTGGACTTGATCTTAAAGGTCTCTTCCAACCTGTATGATTCTATCATTCTATGAAGCTTTGTCATCTGAGCAGCAGCTCTGCTCCTGCGAGCGCAGCATCCCCCGGGGTTAGTGGATCCTTTGCAATTCAAACTAGTATTTGCCTTGGCAGACAGAGCACATTTACCTAAATCCTTCCTTTTCTGCATGAAACCTCCTAAGCTTCTGTGTCTTCCTGCTCTCCCGGCCCTGGAGCCACCCTGGCTCCTGGCGGGAAGTTTAACTCAACATGAATTTCTCATGTTGGATGAGCCAGGTTGGACACAGGGCTTGGAGCAACCTGCTCTAGTGGAAGGTGTCCCTGACTGTGGCAGGGGGTTGGAGCTGGATGAGCTTTAAGGTCCCTTCCAACCCAAACCATTCCCTGATTCTATGATTCTCAGGCAGAGATCTCTGATCACCGTGTGCTCACTGCCCTGGGAAGTGAAGGGGGTACATGCCTGATGCTGGTGCTGGCGATTTGGGCTAAGCCACCGAACTCCCCTAAGTCTTATTTCACCCACGTACAAAGCAGGTGTGTGGGTTTTGGACCTCCTCTGCACCCACATTTGGGGGCAAGGACACCAAACCCCTCCAGGAGAGCATCACTGCTCCTTCCCCATCAGCTGCGTGAAGAAGGAGAGTTTCTTGCACCCATCTCTCAGTAATTCCACCCTTTGCCATGCCAGGCTTTGCCCTTCTGCACTCCTACCACAACCACAACTCAACTGTATCTCCACCACCATCCCAACCTCTGCTGCCACGGATGGGCTGTACCCTCCCTACCCTGGTTTTGATTTGTATTTACTGTCTTTTTTTCTTGCTAGACAATATTTAAATGTACAATTATAACAAACAGATGGTATCAACCCCTGTGGTGATTTTTAAAAATCATTTATTAAAGCACAGTATTAATCATGGTAATTGGGTAGGAACTTTAAGGTTATAAAACTACAGCATGTCTAATGAGCGAGCTCCTTATAGGAGGAACTGAGGTTTTTAATCTAATAATGTCAGTTTTATGGATTATGACTGCAGTTTTATGAAGTGTGATATGAAATACTGTGGATTCATGGCTCTCCCTGGATTAATTTGGAAAAGTAGTTTTCCTGGTTCTAGGCCCAAAAACAATTATTCCTTACATTTCTGTCCCCTGCCCTGTTACCAAACCCCTCTGTCAGAAAATGGGCACCTCCACCCATAACTTTTTTACAGGTTTGACTTCTTTGTTAGCTGGGGTTGATTTTTTTCAATCACAGATTGTTACAAACATACAGTAGGCAGGAGAAGCTCGTATTCTGGGTAGCAGACTGTAGAGTTGTCCAGCAGGAACAACAACGGGCTGTAAACTCTTAAACACGGTCGAGGGCTGGCTGGAGCTCGCCGGCTCCATCTGAGCACGGGGACACTGTCACCACGCAGTGCTGGAGCTTCCTGATACTAAGCTGTTGGCACAGAAGAGCCAAAATTGGGCTGCCTGAAAGAACTATAATCCATTTAAAGATAAAAGCATATGTGCAGAGGTCTGGAAGAGACCTCAAGAAGTCCTTCATGCTGCCCCAAGGTAGAGATGTCTCTACACACACTGTAGCGTGTTTGTCTAAACTCTTCATAGAAGCCTTGCTGAGTGATGGAGCCAAGTCCCAGGCTACCTACTCCACTGCTTCCCTACCTTTACATTGTTCCTAATATTTAGCCTGACTCTTCCTTCACACTCATCAATCCCATGACCCCTTCTCTGCTCACTGGCATCAAAGCCTCTTCTATCTGCAATAGCTTTTCATACGGATGAAAACTTTGCACGTTGCCTCTTCCCTCCCACTGATGTTTATTTAGATTCATAGAATCCCAGAGTGGTTGGGCTGGAAGGGACCTTGAAGCTCATCCAGTTCCAACCCCCTGCCACAGGCAGGGACACCTTCCACTAGAGCAGGTTGCTCCAAGCCCCTGTGTCCAGCCTGGCCTTGAAGGCCTGATGAATCCAGTCACTAAGTCTCTGCTTATTCTCGCCATCCTTTGGATTTTCTCCAGCTGGGACGTATCTTTCCTGAAGAGAGCCCCCCAAACTGAGCCACGTTTTCAGCTCTAGCCTTTACCAACGGCAGGAAGCAGGAAGGACTTATACACCCGGAACACAAAGTGCTTATATATTCCAGCAGGACATTTGTCCTTTCTGCAATGGTGCAGCCCTTCCGACTGGATTATTCTGAACACTCATCATGTGCACCAATGCCCTACCTGAGCATGACCTACTGATTTCAGACATCATTAATGAAAACCCTTAATGTCCCTAGACAGACCCCAAGGAAGCCCCCCTGATAAATCCTTCCCTCTGACAGCAACCATCGCTAAATGCCAAATAGACTTTCCAACCTCTTTTCTCCACCAGTATTTCCTGCTCTCCATCAGTATTTCCTACTTCTTATAGACCCTATTTTCTTGATTTGTTCATGAGATTTTATGTCAAACACTTTCAAAAGCCTCAGTAAAAGCATATATTGTTTATCCTCTACTCATGCACCCTGTCTTGTCAGTGAAGGAAAGAAGACTGCTTTCACACAGTCAGCTCTTGGTAAAACCATGCCGGCTGTAGTGATCCCCCTTGGCTTTTGGAGGTATTTAGAAATGGCCTGTTTCATCATTACTTTTCCCAGTATTTTTCCAGTAATGGCTCTGCAGTGTCCTGGCTCTTCTTTATTTTCTCTCTTTGGAGGACAGGTACTTTATTAGCTCTTCTCTGCTCTTTCATTACTTCACCTATGTTCTAGGAATTCTCAAAGATAATCACTAATGCTGACAGGGTTTCAACAAGCAGCTCTTTAACAGCCCGAGGACAGATTTCCTTAGGCTCAGATGATTTGAAAAGGTCTAACTTAGCAAAGCACTCGCCAGCTCTCCCCTGCTTGTGGCTGAGGTCATCCTGCGTTGTTACTGGTATTAATTATACCAACAGCCACAGGAGATGTGACTGGTTTAGTGATGACTGTTACAACGGAGGCACTAATCATTTCAAGATAAAGCACTGAACAAAGTGATGAATTAGGAAAAAAAATAGGATGTAGCAAACCCCAAAGTAAACCTCCTTCTTGCACACAAAATAAACAACCGCTTACTCACTCCGTGCTAGTGAAAGCTGGAGAAGAGTGAGCTCAGCACTGTCAGAGCTGCAGCACCTGTGTCCCACATGCATCTTCTCATCGCAGATCCCCAGAGCTCAAGACAGCGAAGACCCCTCTCCTGATGGACCTGCTGCTGGACTTAAGAATGCTCCTCAACGTGACTTCGCTTATCACCAAGGAAAGAGGAAATCAGTCTGTTAAGATGGATTTATGGCTCTTTATGAAGAAGCCCACGTGAGGAGGAGCTCATATCAGCACCCAAGAATGTGTGTGCTGTGCCCTCTGGAGCTACCAGGGTGGCATTTGGCACCAGCAGGACAACGTGGTCCGCATCCCTTTCCATCCCGTGTGTTACAACAGCGCTGCTCCACACAGGGCTAAGGGCAAGAGTCCCAGCTGAGAGAAATGCCTGCACCAGACTTACCTCCCATGCTTGAGCAAAGGCACAATGGGCTGCTCAGCTTCCCTTGGGAACCAGAGGGAAGTAGGAGTTTGGAATGACCCAACCAAGCCATGCCTTTGAGCAGACGGGGACAAATCCTTGTGGTAGGGGTGGCAACCAAGGGAAGGGGAGCTTTGCCATCACCCACCTCTGTTTGCCCCGTCCCCCAGCATCACTCCTCGCTCCTCTGCTTTACTCTATTCCTGGTTTTCCTGTGGGTACCCAGCAGCCAGGCTAGGTGAAAGGTGGATGGAGGCAGATGGTGCCACTGGAATTGAGAGCGCTACCGGCTGCGTTGGGGACACTTCATCGCCCGCAGTCTCTGTGCCATCTGTGCCTGAGATGGAGCTTTAGAAGGAAAATACCAAACAGGAATCCATTGCTTTGGTTTTGGTGGTTAACTCCACCCTCCTGAAACCTGCAGCCCCATTGCTAAAGAATCTCCTACTCTTAGGACAAGCTCAGACTTGGAACATCAAAAGTTGGTCCTTCCTGAAAGAGACAGGAGAAGGCTCAAAAGCCAAATCTGATTTTAATGTGCCTCCATTACTTGTGTACCACGAAAACACAGCCTCCCACAAAGAAAAGCAGGCTATCATTCCCCCATCTGGTTTCAGTTTGAAAAATATACGTAGTTTTTCCCAGAAGTTATTGTAGGCACAGGCAAAAAATTCCCATTAAACAACAACAGCAAGAACATTTAATTTCCCCCTACTATTAATTTAATCTCTTGTTAACTTCTTGATTCCATATTTGCATGAGGATTTAATCTCTGCTTTGCAGAGCTGTTTAGTGCAGGGAAATACATACAAAAATAACTACCTCTGTCCACTGGTTTAGTGGATAAAGTGGTTTTGTGAATCCCACAGAGATTCAGAAAACTATAGGAAGTACCAGGAGATAAAGGAGCAAAGTCACTTGTGCTGAGCAGCTGAGAAAGAAGAACGTGGCTTGACCTGGGTTTACTTTTGGACTCACAATGAAGTGATTTCAATTCACATTATAAACCACAGCCCACAACAGAAAGCAAATTCCCTTTGTCCACCCCTTACCTGCCATGGACCACCCAATCTCAGGACACCTGAACACTCGTCAGACAGCTCAGCCCTGAGTTTCCAAAAGAGGTGGAAGCGCCTACCCAGCACACTGGGAATATCACTGAGTCACAAAACAGCCCAAATTTGGTATCCAAAACATGATTTCATAGGCAAAGGTCTGAGTATTTCCTACCCACAAGATAATAGGAGAGAACCCACATATTATTACCACATTTAATACAGCAATAAGGAAATAACATGTCCACTGCACAGTTGCACACACCCGCTGTGCACCTCTAGTTAGACTGAAGATAGGAAATGATTCCTTTAGAGCCACAAGAATTAGCTACAATTCAAAGCATTTTAGCATTCACAGGCTATACAGAGTCTTTTGTTTCCTGAGCAACTACGACTGGGGGCTTGAAGAACTGTGTTAAAAGAGGCTCAGATTTATCCCTAAAAAGCAGAGCTTGGTGTTTATAAATATTAGAAATGATAAATTTATACTTATGTAGATGGAAATCCCCATAACCTATAAATGTATAATGGAAATATTGAGGAATAAAAGAACTACTGAGGAATAAACCAATTACAGATGCACAAATGCAATCCTGCAGCAAACTTCACTAGAATTTGTCCTTGCACTGGGCCAGATGTTGACACATTACAAATTGCACCGTAAGGCTTTTGCAATCCCTGGTCTAAGTACCTGGTCTAAAGTTACAAACAGAACAGTGCTAAAGCAACAGGGAACCAACCCCTTTCCATTCCTGTTACACACCCGACATTTGTTCTTGATCTAAACATGAAGCAATATAAATGTCTCACTCCCTACTTGGTTTTAATTTGTAGCTGTATGAACCACCTACTGTAGTTCCCACAGATTATGGGATTTGAGTATGGAGCATTCCTATGGATAAGCCCAACTTCCAGCTTTTCAATGGAAAATATATTTAAAGGGAAGCAAGAGAGTGAAATTGGAGTGATTATGGTTTTTTATATCTATATATGTATTTAAATGGGGCTTTATATATATATTTGGGGGTTTATATATATATAGGGTTATATACATATTGGGAGTTTTTATATATATATATGGGGTTTATATATATAAATATGTATTTATATATCTATATATCTACATAACTATATATCTATCTATATCTTCCCAAATCTCATGCTTCAACACTTCACTTGACCTCCAGCAATGAGCGAGCAGGAGAAGCAGGGATGGACGGTGGCTCAGTGCAGGCTGCCCCTTCTGAAACACCCAGGATTGGGGTTGGGATACTGGGATGAGAGACAAGTCCAGTGCTAAAAGAGTTAAACTGAGTTTCGTTTCTTTATCATGTAGCCCAAGACGTTGCAGTAAGTGTCCCTCTTCCAGGAAATTTTATAGGTTTAACTCAATTACCAAACTCCTGTGTGTGAATTTAAGCTCAGTTGCTCACGTTGGGTCTGAAACACAAGCAGCCTCCTCCTGCCCTGCTCCTGCCGAGCCGAGATATGTCTCCAAATTACTGACTTTGACACATTTATTCTGCTCTGCAGCTTTGTTACGTAAAATACCTCTTGGTGTTGCTTGATCCGTTGACTCTTTTGCTAGAGGCTCCAGTGTTCCACATTAATACATTACAGGCTGAATAACTGCTGAAGGACTGTTTATATAAGTGTTGGACCAATATAAAATGAAAGAATAATTTTACAGAAGGAAGGAATTTTTTGCTACTCTGCTCTGAATTATCAACATCTTTCCATCCCTGATGGTAAAAGTTAATTCCTAAAGGGGGGAGCTGCCATGAAGACACTTAATGGCAAAAACCTTTCAACGCCTTATTTGTTATTTTTCACTAAAGGCCAAAGAGCATTTCCATGGACCAGCAAATCTCAGCAGCTTTTCAGCAGCATCCTACATTAGAGGATCAATTTTAGATCATTTCTTGCTGATTTTACTCCAATTTGCTCCAAAAAGAGTTGATTTTCGTGGCAGGACTCCCAGATAAGAATGCTATTTAAGGGCAGGAAGGCACCACCTTCCTTGAAGTAAGGCTGAGAGTCGTTTAAGCTTAGGAAAGAGAGTTTCTCCATGGAGAACATGTCAGCACACGAAAAGAAGGTGACAAATAAGAAAGGGAGACCTTCAGCTTTTGAGCTCCTACACGGATAATTGAGAAACAACTCTACCCGCTAACCGAAACCAGCCCTGCAGGCAGGTAACGTCCATGAGGCACCAACCCAACACCATAACCACTAATGGAAGACTTGGCAAGACACCACCAAAACTACAGTCACCATCAGGAGAAGGTGGCACAGGAAGAGGCAGAGCTACTGGAGGGAACTGCCCTGTTGGTTTGTACCAGCACGAGATCAGGACCTGGCCCCAATTCAGTCCCGAGAAAATGGTATTAGCATGTAATTATGGGGCTCGTGTGGACTTTGAAACAGGATGTGAAAGCAAGTTCCTGATTACTCATGGTCATAAAAGAGACCATGGAATTTTCGATGAAGCCGGGAGAAGCAGGATGCAGAAGATCCCAACCCAAACTCCAAGGCAGGTGTTACAAACAGGACACCGCAGCCCTTCCCGGCATTCCCACAGGAACCTGACAACCAAGGAACAGTGACACCCCATCATGGACACGAAGCTCTAAGTGTGCTGCTTGCAGAATGCTTTAGGACCCATCCCCAGGACAAGAGTGCTTGGAAAACCAGAGCATTGTTCCCGGAGAGCACGCCTGGGTTTCCTCACTCGGCGCGGGAGCGGAGCTCGTTCCGATTAGCTCATTTCATCAATAAAGTCAAGCAGCACATTAAAACATTTCTACATCTATTAACGGTCCAAGTGTTTCACTAACCAGCTCCATCCCACTCATTAAAAGTACTTTTATAGCAAATGTAAAGTTGAGGTCCAGCAGAAGTGCTCTGCTTCAGTAGTATCTCCAGACGGGTTATGTTGGAAAGAGACCCACACCATATGCTCCAGAGGGATGTTGGGCTCTGCCCTCCATCTGCCTCCTCTATGGGGAGAGCAGGTTGGAAAGGAATTTTTCCAATCAGAATTTGTGGATTCATCAAAATATTAAATGGGCCAGAGCCAGCACCTTCCCCAGGAACACTGTTCCCATCCAGAATGCTTGAAGACCATCATTTTGATTCATGGAAAGACATCAAATACCTAAATCAATACCTAAGGTACTGATCGATACCTGATCAGTATCTAAAGGGGGCCTACAAGAAGGCTGGAGAGGGACTTTTGACAAGGGCCTGTAGGGACAGGACAAGGGGAACGGCTTGAACCTGCCAGAGGGGAGACTGAGATGAGCTCTGAGGCAGAAGCTCTTCCCTGTGAGGGTGCTGAGGCGCTGGCACAGGGTGCCCAGA
Organism: Nestor notabilis; assembly: GCF_000696875.1. Lineage (NCBI taxonomy): Eukaryota > Metazoa > Chordata > Aves > Psittaciformes > Psittacidae > Nestor > Nestor notabilis. Next base: position 117,416 of record NW_009917830.1, on the reverse strand, counting down.
GAAGCTGTGGCTGCCCCATCCCTGGCAGTGTTCAAGGCCAGGTTGGACACAGGGGCTTGGAGCAACCTGCTCTAGTGGAAGGTGTCCCTGCCCGTGGCAGTGAGTGGGGCTGGAGGAGCTTTAAGGTCCTTCCAACCCAAACCATTCCCTAATTCTATGAAATCAGAGCTTGCAGAGGTGACTCACAAGTGCCATCCTGCATCCAGCATTTTCTTCTTGTAGTAACAATGACAGGGTCAGGCTATGGAGACTTCTCGAGCACCCACTCCCTGCCTGTGCATGTCCCAAACCACAGACTGACTCGCTACGAAACCCTGCAGCCATGGGGAGATGCATGTGATGGGCGGCTTCCACATCAATGTGAAGCTGCTACAAAGCCAGGTCTGCCACCAGTGGAGACAGATAGACACAAGATCAGACAGATCAAAGGCAAAGAAGCTGAAAGCAGTTATTTGACTGTAAAAAATGATAAACCCAGGGGTTTTTCCTGTTAGCACAGCATTAAGGTCTTCTCAGAGTGCAACAGCAGCAGGGATCAATGACAAGCTCTCGTCTGCTTTGGTTAAGAACCAGCAGCTGGTTTACAATACCAAACCCAACTTTCTTACTGAAAAGTGACTGAAGAACTCACCCGTGAAAAACTGTTTCACAGCTTCCTTTGAAACCAGTTTCACATTTGAGCTAGACACCTTGTAAATAGCACTAAACCCCAGTCCTAAATATAACCATGTCTCTTGGACAGCACTCGCTGGCCCGGGCAGTGCTCGCTGAGGCAAGTTGTTCTGGGAGCATTTTGCTGCAGGTTTTTATTTTTCCTCTCTGCAGAGGTCTGCCACATACTCGGATATTAAGACATCATCAGAAAAGTTCCAACATGGCAATTAATCATTAACTGTCATAGTTTTCCATAAGGTGCAAATGTAAGGTTATAAAACTGTCAAAAACCTGAGCGGTAACACGGGCTGCTGGTGCTGTTGGCTGGATGCGCTGCTGGAAGCGGATGCAGACGAATACCTGTGGTGCTGTGGGCTGCAGGACCTCGGGAGCAGCCAGGGCATCACATACCCATGGCAGAGGCTGTCCCCATGGGAAATGGGTGGCCCTGGTGTGGTCCCTGTGCTGTGGATGGAGCAGGGTCTCTGGCTGGTGGGTCATCGCTATGAAACCACACGGGATGGCTGTTATCATAATGTAAGGTTTGGGAGGAGCTCACTGGGCATGTTGGCCACGCACACTGAAGGTGCATTTGGTGAGCTATGGAGCACATGGCTCATCTTCTCGTGGACAGGAAACAAGGAGGAATGTCAGATGGATGAGTTAAGATAGTGCCAGGATGTGGGAAGCCCTCAGCAGAGGAAATACTACCCTTATGTTGATACGTTATACATCCCCTTGAATGGGAGGACCTTAGGTCCATATTCCTAAGAAATATGGTACATGGGATAAAGGAAAGTCCCTTCACATGGTGGTGTCTTCAATTCAATGATGTGCAAAGAACCCAGCAGTAGAAGCCCACTTACTCAAGTGGCAAAATGATGGCCCTTTAGCTTGACACTCTAGCAGGGATCAAGAATGGCTCTCTAGGCAACCCTAGCACCTTGGGCTCTCCCAAACACAGCAGTTTTCCACGGATGGGGACCACTATCTCCTAATACTAGCACACAGGAAAAGAAGTATTCAGCAGAAGCATTTTTCACCCTAGCAGGAATAATCCTGTTATAATTGCATAACAGGAACAGGCTGTCAATAGGCATAAATCAATAACTCACCATCCACACAGCAAACCCCAGAACTCCACTGTAATAAATGCTAGATGATTATTGAAGTATCAATAATAAAGTAGAACAATACTAATTATATATATATTAATATTAAAATAGAGAATGAAAGCCCCTTTTCCAGAATATCCTTTTCTCTCCTAATCAGGATATTGTTCACTGGGAGACGTGTGGCTTCAAAATTCCCTCTGCGAGAAATGATGTGAATTAAAGCCTGCTCTCTCAAATCCTGGATCAGCCTGAAGTCACATGGAACTGTTTATATTCCTTGATTGAAGGAATGCTAGAATACTTCTGGCGAAAATACTTCAATTCCCTTTCCACTTCCAGTCAACTGCAGGCTCCTTTGAAATTCACTTTTTCTACACTATTTAGACGGATCTAACTATTGCCAAAATAAGAGCAAACCCCATCAGAGGACGGGAACACATCAGGAAAAATCTATCCTGAGAGCAAACTTTTTGCCTAGTATCCACTCAGGTCTTGGTAAAATTTGGATTAAACTGGTATTAAAGACAGAGGATAGGGAAAACAATGGTCTTTGGAATAAATTTAGATGGGCAGGCTGCGTACCTCGAATCTCAGACAAGCCTGGCACAGGGAAGCTGTGCTACGAATCCCTTTCAAAACCATCCAAATCCAAGGTTTTGGTTCGACTGACTGCGGAGACATAGCAGCCAGCTGCAAAAGCTGGATCAGGACTCTGCTCCCCAAACTCACTGGCACTTCCATCCCAACACACAGATTCAAACTCATCTTTTCCTTTGAAAGTTAAAAGGAAAGGACATGACCACATCCGCAGGCATAAGGCAAACGCAGGGAGAAAGTAAAGGGGATGTCACATCTGATCAGCGTGACTCTACGGTGGAAAACACTGGTGGCTTCTCTGATTTATATCTTTCTGCAGCTACTTTCTTTGCCTCATTAAAGTACATAATTTCAGTAACTCTGAGCTCTTAGCAACATCTGCAGTAAAATATTTAACTTGGGTTGGCTACTCTGTCACTGAAAGCCAAGGCTGGGTGTATTTCAAGCTCCAGGATGACCTGGATTTTTCCATCAAACCAACCTCTTGCAGCACGTTTGGAGCGAATACATGTATGGACGTGAAGTTGAGCATCAGCCCTGGGCTTCTGCAAGCTCAGGAGAAATAGAAAACAGTTGTGGCGTGAAAAGACACTGAGACAAAACAAGCTGGTGCCGTATGTGGGGCTGGTTACCATTTGATTTCAATAAAGAAAGGCTGCAAAAGCCTCAGGGATAAAAAAATGAAATACTGAATGTGAAACTTTTAGTAGAAATGGTGGGGTGAGTTAAAACAAAAGAGGAACCTGAAGGAGGTGCAGAACAGGTACCGTGCATCAGCATCTCCGCTGGGGAAGGGCCTTGGGAGCAGGCAGCAAAGTATCAGCTGCTCCCCCCTGCACTTCCCCTGAGCTGCTCCCTTCTGTGTATTAGAAAATGGGCTGAAAATCGTGACAAATCTATGATGTGACCCATGAGCTCCCTGACATGTCACATTGTGTATTTAAAATACACAAGGCCAGGCTGGATGGGGCTTGGAGCAATCTGCTCTAGTGGAAGGTGTCCCTACCTGTGGCTGGGGTTGGAATTGGATGAGCTTTAAGGTTCCTTCCAACCCAAACCAGTCTGGGATTCTATGAAATGCCCAACCCATGGACATAAAGCCTTTGTTAAATTTTCCAAGGCCAAAAGAAGGAGGAAGAAAAGGCACTTTACTTACATCCCAGATGGCAGTTCAGCAATCCCCAAGCTGTCAGTGATGGGGATTTAAGTAAATAGCAAATGAAATGTACATTGGGCAAAACCAGATATGCTTAAGAAAACACAGAATGTGTTAAAGAACACATTATGCTGCCATCTGCAGCAGTTTCGTTTCAGTGTCAGGCTTTTGCCTGTAATTTAGGTTACAATGGGAACAAGGTGTAAATTATGAAATGATCAATAAAGGAGATCTTTCAGCTCTTTCCCCCCCCGAGCCGTTCCTTCTGCATGGGAGCAAGTCATGCCACGGATGGGACACGGATGGAGTCAGGGCTAGAACCCAGGAGGACCAGGATGCTCAGCATCAAACTGGCTGCACTGAGGGAGCTTTTATTTTATCTCTGCATTCTTACACACATCTGTTTACCTGTAGAAAACCAAAATAAACCCCCAGTACAGGTACTGTTTAGCACAAGACAGCAATTCAAACCTTTAAAAGAAGCTAAAGCCATTTGTTCACCTTTGCAGAGGAACATAAAGAGAATGTGCTCTGAAGGGATATATGCAGAAGAATAAACTTGTGCCATTTTTCTCACAGGTAGCTGTCTGCACACATGGCACTTTGTGGTTTCAAAAGCTGCCTAAGGAGCCTGTCTCCTACAGGGAGCTTTGAAGATCTCCACCATAAAGAGGTTAGTGCAGTGGGTATTTCCCGGTAGGATCATACTACTTTTCCCAGCGCAGCTTTGGCCTGTGTCAGATGGGATCACACGAAATGTAGATCCCGGAGGATGCTGGAGAGGAAGCAGAAAATGCCACCCACTTCCAAGGTCACAGCTGCAAGGAGATCCCTGCTCATGCTGCTGCACTGATCGCTTACATATGAGATGAACCTTGGAAGAGGAGAGAAATATATATGTATATCAGAATATTCCAGGCAGAGCCGTCCCCGAGCAGCCGCTCTGCTTCACTAGGTCCTTGCACTGACAAGAAGCTAATGGCAGCTGCACTGTTATCAAGAGGAGATGCTCTCTTGGAAAATAGCTGCACAGGGCTTGATGTTTTCCAGCTCAAACTAATCTCTAGCAGAGGATGAGCTACAGCTGCCTGTCTGCGCAGTAAGTTCCTGCGCTCCAAAGCGAGCGTGTGACTCATCCAACAAAACCCAAGTGCATCAACAGCAGCCACGGGGCTGGTTTGAAAAGGTTACTCGTTATTCACCAGCACAATTACATTTGTCAACAGAGGGAGAGACCAAAAAGTCAGCACTGCCTCGTTCTGTGATTCAAACAGCCTCATCCAGCACAGCGGAGTCATGAGCTCTTCTGAGCCAGGTGACAGCTAGGATGACATTAAGACCACAGAATCATATGATGGTTTGGGTTGGAAGGGACCTTAAAGCTCATCCAGTTCCAATCCCCTGTCACGAGCAGGGACACCTTCTTCAAGGCCTGGTACAAGCTGCCCTTGAACACTGCCAGGGACATATAATTCATCATTTCCTTGGGCAGCCTGTTCCAGTGCCCCACCACCTGCACAGGGAAGAATGTCTTCCTTATATCCCCCCTTTAAGTTTGAACCTATTTCCCCTTGTCCTATCACTACAGCACCTGATGGAGCCCCTCTCCAGCATCCTTGTATGACCCCTTCAGACAGGATTTGAAATAAGAAGAAGTATTAAAAAGAAAATACAAATCTTATTTCCAGTTACACTCACTGATGTAACTGGAAATTCTTCATCTTCAAGGTGGAAGAGGGGGAACAAGACACAAGGCAAGAGACCCCAGAACATGCCAGGCACTGCCTGGTGCTGCTTGCAGGGGCTCTCCCAACAGCAGCAATGGGAAGGACTAGGGATCTGAATACTCCCAGGCTTCTGCACGCCAGCACGGAGCTGGGAGAAGACAGAAAAAGCTTCCCTGGTCCAGTTTTTCTGCACCATCAACACCGTGATCAGTGCTTTGGCAATGCGGCTGCGTGCAAACGGCTGCTGCCAGGTCAGAGCAGCACGGGATGAGCAGCAGGAAAGGTCCTTTGTGAGCCAAGAGTAGGGCAGTGGCACTGCTCATGTGTGCTAGATGGGCTCTGCAAGGAGAGAATCTGGTCCACACGCCAGGAAGGTCCTTCATCCCGGGCCTTCACGCTATGGACTTCAGGCCAACGTTGTTACAGGGAGTTTTAGCGTGGCTTTGTAGTTAATTTCTTCTGACAGTGAGAAGGAACCCTTAAGGTTTCTGTAAACCAAAATGTTTACTAGTGAGTGCCAAACAGAGAGCTGGGTCCAATGTGGCCTGTGAGCAGCCAGCCCCACCGCTGCAAAATTACACCATGGAGCACAGGATGTGCCACAAGGCATTAATCTCCCAACGCACAATTTCAGCCTTGAAATCTCTGCGTGACAGATACATGAGCAGCTCAGACATGACTGAGGGAAGTTTAACGAAGCAGCAAATTACAGCTCTGCCCAGGATTTTCCACCCAAGACACCACATAGGTATTTCCCAGTACTCACTCATGGCAATTGTGGTCAGAGCAGCTCCTTTCTGGCGTCTTGTGGTGGCACTGCTGCTGTCATGGTGCTGGTGGTCATGGGCCCCTGGGCCAAATCAGGGCACTGTCACCAGAAAACAGATGAGTGCTGCCAACCCAGCACAACAAAGGGTAGTTGCATGGACCCAGCAAGCTGCAAAGAAGCTCTTTGGTACCTGTTCAGGGTGTCTTGTGGGTGAGCCTGGTCCTGAAGACCCTCAGCATTCCCTGTTTAAACCTTGCCCTGGTCAAGGAATGGTCATTAGCCTGTTTGCTCATGGGTGTTCATGATCACATCATGAACATGTGGGACTTCCCTAATGCTTTGCTTTCAGGTTGTCCGTGTGCTTTCCAAACTCGGGAGAGGACAGCTGGCAATACAGAGGCAGGAAGAGCAGCAGCGTGATGGCACCTACGGAGACAGGAGCAGGGAGCAGAGCCCACCTGGGATACACATCCGGGAGGCACCCAGCCACTTCTCTGCAGCAACCTCAACCACACTTCAGCTGTGGTTTAAGGAACATCAGATCCATTCTAACCCGATCCATTCACAGAAATCCCTCCACATCCCCAAACACAATTAACTTTCCACAACCTCCTCATACATTAAATAGAAGCACAGATTATTTAAGCTGTCACAGACAGGTTGGAGCATCCTCCACCAGAGCTTGGCCAAGAGCACCAACTGCCCAAGCTGCCAAAGAGAACCACTGCAGGACTCTTATCACAGTAGTGGATATGTGTGTGGAGTATTTCACTTGGCACCCTTTGGAGCTCTCCTAATCTTTTCCTTTATGATAAATATTAAACAAGTCATATTCCTTATGGAATTTCCTAACTGTGTCTGTCTGTATTTTTCTCTACATCATAGTTAATATTTTAAGATTGCCTCTCTCTTTTTTTTTTCTCTTTTATTTCACATTCATATGTTTTTCCTCCTTTTATAAATTAGGTTTCTTGTTTAGTAGCCATGACAACATTTGACTGTGGTGGTTACACCACAGCCTGGGGCTTTTTAACTCTCTTTTCTCCCCCCAAAGCTGTCTTAGAAAAAACATAACCTTTAAATAAATAGAAGCATCAAATGAAAGGGGCAAGTTCAGAACTGACTCCTCCTCCTTTCCCTCCAATGACCCACTTCAACAAGACTTCCCAGCATGGTGGGTGAGGACTCATTTGGCTTTAATCCTGCAAAGTCTTATCCACTTAGTTAACTTCAATGGGAATACTCAGAGCACATCAAGTGAAACACATATGTAAGTCTTTAAAACCTTGAGGCCTAAGCCTGAAAGGCAGCAAGCAAAAAGCTGGAGTTGCATTTTCCTTCTGGGCGTTGATCTTTGCTCAAGGGTTGCGGTGCTGTGGGGGTGAGCCCAGAGATGTGAAGATGGGGTGACTTCCATGAGATGCTGTAGTTCAACATGACCTTCTGAACAAGCACCACATGGACCACCATGGGACTGGTGACCACAGCTCCTGCCCTGATGGCTTCTGCACATCTTGCTCTGGACTCTCAACAAACCCCAGGGGCTGGAGGCAGCAGGACCCACTTGCTTCCACCTCTGCACTCTTCATTTCTACTAGCAGGAGGTGGTGATTAAAGACTGTCAGGGCAACCTGGAGATCAGGCAAGGGAATTTCAAAGCAAAGGAGCATCATACCAACAATAAGACATTTTTGTGACCTAGGGAATAGCTTTTATCTAAAGAAACAAACATTATATTTCAGTCTTTCAAGAAGGCTGGTAACCAGTAGCTTACAAGGAATTTAGGCCTTGGAAAAAAATAGGAATGGATTTTGTTTGACTTCTCCCACGAGCACAGTAAATGGCAATGGGTTACGGGTCTGTGTTTACCCATGGCAAGAGACAACTAAAATTCCATGGTGTGTTTTACATACTGAACATAAAATACCAATTACACAGAGGGCCCAACCACACTGAACGCGACGCTGGAGCAAGAGGAGGCAACGAGGAAGGGAAAAGGCCGGGAATTTAACAAAGGCAGATGAACCTTTAATACAGCAGAACCTCTGGGAGCCCTGAGACACTGTGTCCAGATGTTCGGAGGTTGATGTAACCTGACTCCAAGAAGGAAGAGGATGTATTTCTTAAAATTCCCTGTTGTGCTTTAATTTACTGCAGTCCTGCAGAGGACGCATGTGGTGATCACAGGTGGAGTTTCAGATTGACCATAAACATGAAGATGGGGGCAAAAAGACTCGAGTTGTTTCAGGTTTGGCTGCCAAGACGGTTGAGGTACAGATTTCCATGAAAACATTCCCCTGTGCTCCAGTAACTGGAAATAAGGGCCAAAGGAAAACCCTCCAGCAGACATACCAGTGGCACCAACAACCCTTCCACTGATGGCAATCAGGTCCAGAGACAGGCGACCGCCAGAATGGGGGATCTCAGCTGATCGCTTTTGCCTTTGCTGCATGAAGAAAGGGAAGGAACATAGGATGGATGAACAGCAACATACTGAAGCTCCACTTCTTATTTGCTGTCACATTTCTTCTATATAGTCCCAGGGAAATGATCTCCCTACTTCTTTAGGACCCCTTGTCTGCCCCTGAACATGTTGTGGGGAGCAAAGGAAAAGATTGGCCCCACAGTGTCTCTGGCACCATCCCATCTGCCCACTCAATCCCAGATACGGGCTGATTTGGATGCACTGGGTTTCAGTGCCTCCCTCCTCTAGATCCTGACCCTTTCCCCTTGGCTTTGCTCCCACTGAGGTTTCTGGCCCACAGTGATGAGCAGTGCTGGATTAGGAGAACTGGCAGATTTGCTGCTGTTGCTACAGAGGGACTTGTGTGGGGATTAGGACTGGTTTTCAAGGGTTGACTCCAGAATAAATGACATTAATGATGCAACAAAAGCAATCCCTGCCCCTTTCCCATTCTCCACTGCTGCCATCCCAAACCCTGATCCAAACAACGCAGTGTGATTTGGAGGACATCAAGCAATCCCTGCCCCTTTCCCATTCTCCACTCCTGCCATCCCAAACCCTCATCCAAACAACGCAGCATGATTTGGAGGACATTTGCCAATTTATGTTGACTATGTCCTGAGTTTTCTGCTGCCCTGGTGCTTCTGCATCTCTCCCCAGCGCCTTGCAGCAGGAGCTCTAAAGCAGACCACGATGGTTGACGTGAACAAGAAAGGATTGTCCTTCCTTCTCTCCCAACCGCTTTCACACTATAGGAATGTGGAGTTCAGCTTAATCTCTTTTTTTTCCCTAACCTCTTACTTTGCTCAGGATGAATGACCTGAGCTTTTGTGCTTTAAGATCTTCCAAACTCCACTGTTTCCTCAAGGAGGATGCAGCTGAAGCATGAGATACAGAGGAAACTCTTATCTTGAATGCCAACCAGCCTCAGGACTCCTGGCACAGGGCAGCACAGACCCAAGTGCCCAGGCAAGTATTAGCAAAAGACATTGGAAATTGGGTAAAAATGGCTCCTGCAGAAGAACTGATTAACAAAAGGAGGAAAACAAATTCATCACCCTCTTTTTACCAGGGAAGAGATGAGCTTCACAAAGAAACAACCTGAGCAGTTATTAGAGTGATCTGTGCCTGCCAGGCACTTCCTAATGCTTCAGGCATTGGGAAACCCAGGCAGATAAGGACAACTGCTTCTGCACCCAAGAGGATGCAGAGATGTGGTACATGGATGAGAGGTCACTTCCATTCCCGCACCTGGTTACAAAGGCTCAATGAAGAGATCAGTGCACATGCCCTACCAGCCCTGACTGCTGTGCCACACAGGCCATAACCTGGTACTAAACACTCCCAAATTGTTGTAAGGATTTACTGCTTATCTTGTGAGCTTCTCTGCTTGACTTCCTCTATGCTCCCATTGCACCACCTTGTATACATCATTTGTGCAACTGGGAGAGATCTGTGCTATGCACACACAGATGATGCTTCTAACACCAGCATGAGTTCAGTAGTGAGGTTTCATAGAAAGGAATCAGATTTCTGAGCTTTTAGAGGGTTCAGATCCTTGGATCTTTATTAGCTGCATGAATCAGCTGCATGGCTACCAGAAAGCCTCAGGGATTTTCTCTTTCATCTCTGCTCTCACCAGCACAAGTCACGAGAAGTGCCGATGTGATGAGTAGGGAACATTGTTTTAGGCACTTGCTTTCCCAGCCTTTGCTGGCACCAAGTTTCTCAGTGCTTGCAAGGTTTTGTAATTAGATAGGGTGTAAATATAAAGTGCCAGATCTCTTCCTGAATAGCTCCACATGCGGACACCAAGCCCGGACCAAATCTATGTTATTCCTATTGAGCTTAACCCATCTTCAAAAGGGGTTGCATATGTGTAAAACAAGCAGTTAATCAAGAGCACCTCCCATGGGCAGACAAACCATCTCCTGGCAGAGATGAAACTAAAATCAGAGAATCAACCTGTGGTTGAAAAGCCCTTCAAGCTCATCCAGCCCAACCGTTCCCAGCAGTGCCAAGGCCACCACTAACCCCTGGCACTGAGGCCTCGGCTACCCGGGCTGTGAACACTTGCAGGGATGGTGACTCCAGCCCTGCCCTGGGCAGCCTGTTCCAATGCCTGAGCACCCTCTGGGCAAGGAATTGTTCCTCAGCTCCAGCTAAACCTGCCCTGGGGCAGCTTGAGGCTGTTTCCTCTTATCCCAGCCCGTGTTCCTTGGGAGCAGAGACCAGCCCCCTCCTGGCTCCATCCTCCTGTCAGGCAGTTGTAGAGAGTGATAAGGTTCTTCTCCACACTAAACCCCCCAGGTCCCTCAGCCCTTCCCCATCACACTTGTGCTCCAGGCCCCACTCCAGCACCTCAATGTCTCTGCAGGAGTGAGGGGCCCAGAAATGCACACAGGATTCGAGGTGCAGCCTCACCAGTGCCCAGTACATCACTTCCCTGTTCCCTGCTGCCACACTATTGCTGATACAGGCCAGGATGCTGTCGGCCACATCTCATGCTTCAAACACCAACCTGGAACACGGTATTTTGGGACTTGAGGCCCCATTAACCTCTGCCAAATGCCACCATTACCCCAAGGAAAGGAAAAGGTGAGGCTTGGCATTTGCAAACAATTCCCTAAGCAAGGATCACCACCGGCCATCACACAGCATCTCCATCCCTTGGGTGCACACCCTGGGAAGAGCCGGGTACCGCTGCTGCATCCAAGTGCAACATCACAAACCACAGCTGCTAGAGGAGCATCTCACACTGATCAGCAATTTCTCTGAGTCACCAGCTCCAAAAAAACCCCAGTTTTTATAGGAAGATAAAAGCAATGAGTGACACAGGTTTCCTGCAATTTCTAGCTCTTGCATCACCAAAAAGATAATGTCTTTGGTGGTGCCTGGGGAATCAGATAATACAGCTGTGTAAACTGCGTGTGGGCTAAAGCATCTCAGGGCTGCATCCTCATCCCAACACTTCCAAATCCAAATAAAACCCCTCTGGAGGCAGCATCATTACAGAGAAACATTAAACCCAGCAACTTGGCCCCGAGCAAGCAAATCAGTTATTTTCATCAAAGCAAGGCACTACAAAATCCATCTCCACTTCTATCCCAAAGCAGCCCGGACTGCAAGTTCCACGGCTGTTGTTTTTAATCTGGAATTACATGGGATTCATTCGAAAGGCTTTAATTAGAGATATCCAATCTTTGTGCAAATGATACTGGTAAAACTGGCACCTCTGATCTGAGGGTTTTATATTCAGCTGACACAAGGTGTGCTCAAATCCAGCTACCCACATGCATAGAAGATGCACAAATTTAGCTTGGCAGAAAAGCACTTACTGAAAAATGAAAACTAGAAAAAAACCCTGAGTTGACCATCTGGGAGGACAGAAGATGCTCTGAGGGCTGAAGCACCTCTGCTATGAAGACAGGCTGAGAATGCTGGGCTAGTTCAGCCTGGAGAAGAGGAGGCTCCAGGGAGGCCTTAGAGCAGCTCCAGGGCCTAAAGCGGCTACGAGAGACCTGGAGAGGAGCTTTGGACAAGGGCCTGTAGGGACAGGACAAGGGGAATGGCTTTAACCCGGCAGATGGTTTCCATACTTGCACCAAACGAAGATCTGTCCCACAAGTTGGTACCTGCAGGTGCCAGGTCTTTGCCCATGAGGTCCCAGCACAGCCACCGTGATGCAGACAGATGGCACCAGCCTTCATCCCCAGCCCTCCCTGCTGAGGAAGACTCCCACTGCTCCTGCTGGTGAGGAAGATGTGGAGAGCTGCGTCTCTTCAGGGAAACTGGACATGGCTAAAGGCAGAGTCAGAGTTTCAACACATGGAGGGGACAGCTTGTTCAGAGGAGCTCTGACCCGCTGGGCTTTGCTAACCCAAACCCCGAACCCCAGTGGAAGAGCATAATTTAAACTGCTCTGACAAGCTGACGATGCCAGAGGAAAGACCAAAGAGCAGCACTGGTAGGAAGGCCTCACTTCAGCCAGGAGAGCTCGCTGTAGCCATTAACTGCAGCAAAATCCTCCTCTCACCCCCAAGAACACTGCACCAAAGGCAGCAGCCCACTCCCAGCCCCTTCCACTCCTCGAATGGGCACGCTCTGTCTTCACACGTCTATATCTGACACTATTAAATGTTCTCTTCATAATACATTTATTATAAATTCCCTTGAAAAAAAAGGTTCATAATCTGCCATCTGTTTCCAGTTAGGCTGTTCTGATTTCTTCTTTTTTGAAATGGAATATAAAACATTATTTAAAGGTCCCGTAATCTAGATGGTGGGAGGAGAGAAACCAAAATCCAAATACCACCACCACTATCACCCTGCTGAAAAGCAAAGACATGCTGAGAGCCAAGGGCTGGGAAGATGCAATGTGACCAGATCAGGAATAAGGTACAGAAAATGTGAATAAGCTTGGACAAACTTTACCATCACTTCAAGGCATTACGCTGAAACTGGATAAATTTACAGCTTAAAGACATTTGACACGTGTTAGTGGGCGAGTCCTTTGGCTTGGGCAATGCTAATGGATCATAATGGGTTTAGCTTTAGTAGCTACACCTAAACATAAATAATCATCACTGGCAAGATGGTAACAGGGCATGTTCAAGATCATGTCACTGACTCCAGTAACATCTCTGCTTTATAGCTGGTCTGGCTCTTATTACATTCAACGTTTTATACATACACATACATGCAATCACATGTGCAACACATACTTTATCTCCCATCCCTGTCTGGACCCAAAGGCTGCAGCACAGCACTGAGCGAGTCACATCTGGGAAATGCAGATGTTTTGAAGCTATCACAGCCCTGCCAACTCGGATCATTTCACCGACAACATCCTCATAATTGATTTTTCTCTTCGAGCCCCAGCACCTGGAAATCGTGCAGACACAAAGGGTCTGGATCAGAGAGAGATCTTCAAACTCAAATGCAAAATTAAGACAGGGAAAACAACAAAAAACAACCCCAACCGACAAGCCCGGAGCCTCAGGACTGCACAACCTCTTCCCTTGGCAAGGGAAGGACCACATGTGGTGGATGTCAGCCATGTCATTTAATACAGCTCTGGAAGGTGTTCATGTAGTGCGAAGAGGAGAGCGATGCAAAGCCTACACAGAGCAGGACAGAAAAGGAGACCTGGGAGGACCCTGGCAGGTGGAAGAACCGCCAAGGGCAGCCAGAACTGGTTGTATTTTCATGATGCTTAAGCAAATCTTGGAATTTGGGGATCTAACTGGCACTCTTTGAATGTCGCTGCTTAGCGATACACCCAAAACACGGGGCCAAAAGAGCCGACCTGCTCCCTGGGTCTCCCTGGCTTGGCCACAGTGGTGACAGAGGCACAGAGACAATACCAATGGCACCAAACCAGGCCACCACTGCTGGGACAGCCTGACACATGAGGCACCTTCCACCATGAACCTAGAACTTGGCTGGAACTCATCCCTCTGGCACGGCCACGCAGTCTCTCCTCTCGCTGCCACCGTATCCTTTTGCCATACAATTATATACTGCTCCGGAACAAACCCACTGTTCTTGATGGCCAAATTCACTCCAGCTTGTCCTGGCCCCAAAACCAAGAGCCCCAGTTGACAGTGAAAATTAATACGGACCTTCCTGCTGCATTGTTATAGCCACGGCATCCTGGGGGCCTCCCATGTGAACCTGATTTCAGAGCCGGGTGTGAAATCTCGCTCTCAAAACCACTACGAGTAGCAAAGGTGAGACAGCAGCACCCCAGCCTGGGACACCTCCACATGCCTTCAAGACACACTGAACCTTCCTCCATGGCAAACCAGCCCATTTCACATCGAAGAAGCAAAAGCAGAGACACCAAAACTCCCAACCCGACCGTGTCCTATATAACCACGTTTTGTTTTCAACGTTAACGGCCCCGAGAACCCGCAAAGCCGAGGCTGTGGGATCCCTCCAAAGCTCCTCTCTGTGTGCCAGCAGGATGAGTGATGGTAACTCAGCCCAGCTCCAGGGCTCTGGCGCGGGCTGCTGCCAGGCGGCTCCGCCTGTTGGAGTCACTGATGGTCCCCATTCCAATTAATCAAGTTCCCATTCTGATTAACAGCATGATTCATGGCTCTCGTTAGGCGCATTCTGGAACAAACAAGGCTGTATTTCAAGGCCGTTGGCTTAATGGTTAAAATAAATACCTTCCAAATTTCTATTTTCAAGTAGCTGAACCTTTTCCACCTTTACAACTAATTCAGACTTCCTTCAAATTATTTTTCTAAGTAATATAACAATTTGTTTTTCATTAGAGCTTGTCAAAGCCGGACTTGGGTTTATTTTGAGAGAAACCAGCACTCTCCAGAAACTGTTTAGTACAATTTGAATGACGCCCAAAGGGGTTATTGCAGCCACAATCAAAATAGAGTTTACAGCACTGGCTAAGGGTGACACTTTATTTAATGATTGCAAAAAAAAAGGAGAGAGAAAAGAAAGAGCTCCCCCAGCCCCCTGAATCAGAAGCTAATTAAATGCACTCCTATGGCTAACAGTAAGTATTTCTAAGTCACTCTGACTACTGCAGAATGCAAGAACTTAACTTGTTGCTAACTAATACCAGACACCATTATACGAGCAGTGTTATTTACTGATTTGGGGTGGTATGTGCTGGTATTCCTATGTCTGGCACGGCAGATACTATCAAACTGGATGTGAAATCAAATATAGGAGTGATTAAATAGTTTGGGTTCTGCCTAAGTTAGATTTGGGGGGGGTGTGTGTGTGTGTTATAGTTTGGTGTTTAATTTAAGGTGGCTTAAATGTAATCGAAAATCTACCCTGTAACTCCTTTGATTTCACATTCCTTTTGCTTTGCTGTCGAGAAAACCCGAGCTGGAGCCGTGCCATGGGCTGAGGGTGGAGTCTGGAGTACCCCCGGGGGTCCCAGGACACCCTTGCCCCTGGACTGGGATGGGTGCACAGGGCTGGCCCGAGTGACCCAGAGGCTGCAGCACTGAGGGTTAATCTCCATCATTCCCAGTCCAATGCCTCAAGGTTCCCAAACAGCCTTTAATAACACAATCCCTGCACCCTCCACCTCGGACCCGAGTCCAAAGCAGATTTTTAAACACTTTGAGCTGCAAAACTATTTTCCATCGGACCATTCCTAGCAGCAAACTCATGTTCTGCTGCTAATTTCCCTGGGACAGTCTCCTTTTGGTGTTTCTTACTAAACCACAACAAAATCAACACAATTTGGATGCTTGCAAAGGCTGAATTTCCTCTTTGTTTTCGCCGGGATCAGGCCGTGCTGCTGCCCAGCCCAAGCAGCAAACACCCACTTGCTGCACCCTCACAGGGATGCTGCGGGCACTGATGCTGGTCTGAGGGGACCACGGTCCCCAGCACCCAGCCTCAACGGGAATCTGCAGCTCAAATCAAAGGCTGGTCTGGGGGTATCACCCGGAGCAGTATCATCTGCAGCCTCTTCATGGTCTAAACTCCTGGGTACTCAAATTGCCCAGAGAAGCTGTGGCTGCCCCATCCCTGGCAGTGTTCAAGGCCAGGTTGGACACAGGGGCTTGGAGCAACCTGCTCTAGTGGAAGGTGTCCCTGCCCGGGGCAGGGGTTGGGACTGGGAGAGATTTAAAGTCCCTTCCAACCCAAACCAGTCTGGGGTTCTATGATTTTCTGTCTGCTTTTACAGCAGCAGCTTTATTCTCACGCATAACATGCTCATAAGGTACCAACACTACTCTGCATCAATACAGAAAACCAACTACTTGAGCAGTGCAAACCTCCTAGAGGTGCAGAATTAAAGCACAGATGAAGGGCCTGATTCTTCTGCCACAAGCCTGGGCTCTCTGTAACCCTGATAATCCTCCTGGAGACACATCTGATTTACACCAGCAGAAGAAAAAGAACAAAACCCAGCTCGTATCTGACAAGTGAAAACAAACACTGGATTCAGACACTTTCTACAGGGAAGGGGGGAGCTGTTTAAGTTTTGTTCCTTCTCTCTGGGCTGCTGCTGTGACCTCTGCTACCTCCTCAGTCAGCAACACAATATGTTGCAGCTGTGGCACTACAACAGCATGATTTAATTTGCTTGTGTGTGGCTGGAAGGGGCAGTTCATCCCTCCAACATCTTGCGGCAGAGGCAGCCGTGGCGGGGGCTTGGTCCAAAGAGAGGAGGGGGGGGAAATCCCTGCTTTGCCTCCATGCACAGCCTTGGAGAGAGGAGATGGGAAAAGGATCAACTAGAGGAAAATGTCCATTTCCATCAACTTTTTAAGGAGGTTGGGGGTTGTCCAAGACAAGGGGAAAAAGGGCTGAAAATATCGACTTATTCAACAACTTTTTTGCTTATGAAGAATTAAAAGAAGAGGCAAATGACTTTGCTGCCCATTCTCCCGCATGTTCCCACCATCACTGGGGCTGTGTGTCTCCAGCGTGGTGCCCAACTGGGCAAAGCTGGTGCTCAGAGCTTGTTTTCCAAGGGGAAAGCACCAGGGGCTCCGGGTCCTCCCTCCTGGCCCTGCACCAGCTCGTAAAGCCACCACATTCCCGCACAGCTCCTTGGCCGGACCCCGAGAGCTGTCTCGGGAGGTTCCTTTGTCAGCACTTGGAGCTCGAGGGGGTTTTGGCTTGTGGAGGTTTTATCTTTGCCTTCCGCAAGGCTGGAATTCAGCTTTGCTCTTGGCATTGTCAGTCCTTTGCTTTATGTACGGCTCCCGCTGAACAACAGCCTGGGGTAGCCCCACCAAACCTCCATGGGAGGAGGATGGTGGCAGTGAGGAACTGGCAGCTCCGAGGCTTCACTGCTCTGGCTCCTTCAGGGAGCTTCTGTCCTGATGGATCATGCTGGGGCTGAGCTCACCCTGGCACGAACGGTCCCCACCGGGAGCTTCCCAGCCTTGGGGCTGTGCGGAGGATGCTCCATGCAGGAGAATGTGCCAGGAGTTTTCAGGAGCCATGGAAAGGGAAGGAGTCAGGCTGCCCAAGTTTGTTCAAATCCAAAGGGATTCAAAGGCCGAAAACACTCCCCACATCCTCAAAACTCCAAACTGTGCCTAGAGGACTATGATGAAGAAGAGCACCTTGGAAGCAAAGGAATGACCCTGCCTTTCCAGCAGTGCTTGCCTTATAAAATCATAGAATGGTTTGGGTTGGAAAGGACTTGAAGCTCCTCCAGCTCCAACCCCTGCCACCGGCAGGGACACCTTCCACTAGAGCAGGTTGCTCCAAGCCCCTGTGTCCAACCTGGCCTTCAACACTGCCAGAGATGGGACAGCCACAGCTTCTCTGGGCAACCTGTGCCAGGGCCTCACCACCCTCATGTATCTAACCTGAACTTCCCCTGTTTAAGTTTAAACCCTTTACCCCTTGTCCTACCACTACAGTCCCTGATGAAGAGTCCCTTTCTGGCATCCTTGTAGGTCCCCTTCAGGTACTGGAGGGCTGCTGTGAGGTCTCTCTTCCCCAGGCTGAACAGCCCCAGTTTTCTCACCCTGTCTTTGTATACTTTCCATTTACTATTTAATTACTTATGGATTTTACCTTTGTGATACTGAAGCTCCTTCTCATCCAGCAGAGCCAAAAGGACCCTACGGCTGTAAGAAGCCTCATCCCCCTCCCGTTGGGTGCTCCTTGCCTTGCCCTCTAACCCAGCTCTACCTGCCAGCTCACAGGGGCAAGGTGGCTTTTTCCTGGCTTTTTGGCTTTCCTCTCGCTTCCCCTCATCAACTCCTTTGCCAAGCTGTGTAATTTTACTGCCTGGCTCAAGGAGCCAAGAACTACGTGTGCTGCTGTAAGCTGTGCGTTAGACGTCGTCAAAAACATGCAGCTTCAGGGCTTTAGGAGCCAGCTCCAGCCAAACACCCACCGAGCAGCGAGGCCACAGCTCACACTCTCTCCGGTTTCACTCATGGATGCTGGAACTCAGCTCTCTCCGGTGGCTGAGCAGGGATGGACCCACGGACACAGGGATGTAATGTCTCATAGGTGGTGTGGTGGGAAAGGGTCCTACACCACTGACCTGCAGGTAGGGGAAGGGACTTGCACTTTCATCCTCCCTCCCCCTTAAAACCACAAGCTCCTTAGGGCATGGGCAGGCTCTGGCTTGATGCTTCTACAGAACCAAGAATAACACGGTCCAGACCTCACCTGTGGTCTGCAAGACCCTCCAAGACCTCTTCTTCCCCCTCCAGATATAACAACCACATCTTGGACTCGATTCCCTCCTGCACATTGGGGTGCTTCAGAGCTACATGTACAGTCTTGAGGCTCAGACCCCAACTCCACCACAAACTCAGCCAACTGGCACCATCAGGCTCAAAAGAATCATTCATCAATGTGACTTGTAAAACACTGGCCACTGAGACCACCTATAGCTGGATTTCTATCCCAGTAAGTGAACATCACGTTCAACAGCCACTATCAAGAGACAGGCAGTGAAAACAACCCCATCCTTAAAATTAGAGAAGGTGTCCAAAACTCCAACCCCAGCACTGGAAGTTTAAGCATAAGGAGGGGACAGAAACATCCAGCTCCAGCCATGAGCATCTGCAAAACACAGTCGCTCCTCTACGTAGTAGTACAAAGTGTGCCTGTACTCCAGGAAGGATGACAATAAGTGGTAGCAAAAAGCTTTAGCAAACTCTCAAAACCTCTAAGGACTCTCAGTTATCCATGAGCAAAGGGCAAACTCCACCTCAGGCTTATTGGGAGGCTTCTGTGGCTCCGAGTGGCCACTTCTCACCAGCCTGGTTTTACGGGGCTGGAGTGCAGAGCGGAGCAGGGAAGGAGCCGGGTTACAAGTCTCCCCTCCAGCTTTATTCCTGGCAGAGAATTCCTTTGCAGCAGTGTTGCTCAGCACGTCAAGTCTGGCACCTGCTTACAATAAATCCCTAACAATGCTGAAAAGTTAAACGTCCATTTAGGTTAATTTCTGGGTTAGATTTGGATTTCGACATACTGTTAATGCTAGAAAGAATGTTTCTGTGAAACAATGCTGTGTATTTGCCTTGGAGATCCTCTATAATTGGCTGCCCTTCATCTCAGATTTCTTTCTAAATGCCAAAGGATGCTCTCAGCACAGACAGTCTAAAGGGGAGGCTTTGCCACCATCATCTGCTAATGCTTTGATGCCAGCTGAGATCTTTAGAGCAGGCTCCCTTGCAGGTGGGATGGGTCGATGCACTACTTTGGGACTGAGAAACCCAAAGCAGCGCAAGAAAGATGTCTTATGGTGTGATGTCAACCTGTGCAGATGGGAGTTTGGGAGGCTTCGCTTTCAGGACATGTGTGATGGGGCTGATAGAGCCTGGCTGTGAAATCTTGAATGACATTTTCTCTCCACTCACCTTTGATCCTGGTAAACGTGTTCTGGGCACTGCAATGTGATTGAGAATCTCTCTGTGTGCAGATGTCCTGCAAAAACTACACCCACAGCTGTAAATCACAAAGCCCTCCCCAATCTGGTGGTTAGTGACAATAAATAATGATTTTGCTAATGGGAACTGGCCAGTGTTCAACCCACTCCTTGATTATGTGTGTTGCTTTTTCTATAAGCAAAGACTATTTGTATTGAGAGACTTGCAATAAGTAAAACTCTCTGATGTATTCAAGATCAAAACTGGGGCTGTTCAGCCTGGAGAAGAGAAAGCTGTGCTGAGACCTCAGAGCAGCTTCCAGTGTCTGAAGAGGGCCTACAAGAATGCTGGACAGGAACTCTTCATCAGGGACTGTAGTGATAGGACAAGGGGTGATGGGTTCAAACTGAAACAGGGGAGATTTAATTAGGTATAAAGAATCTCTTCCCTGTGAGGGTGCTGAGGCGCTGGCACAGGGTGCCCAGAGAAGCTGTGGCTGCCCCATCCCTGGCAGTGTTCAAGGCCAGGTTGGACACAGGGGCTTGGAGCAACCTGCTCTAGTGGAAGGTGTCCCGGCCCGTAGCAGGGGTTGGAGCTGGAGGAGCTTTAAGGTCCCTTCAACCCAAATCGTTCTATGATAAAAAGCAGCCAAAGGGGAAGATTCCTGGAAGCTCCAGCTACAGGAACTTGTATCAGAGCAGGCAGACTCCAAACTTAGATGACAGCAGCAGCAGTGCACATGAAGCACCAAACGGATGGGGTATCCCAGCTCCACGGGTTCCCTGCTTTGGGCCTGGTGAGGACATGGGTGGGTTGGGTAAGAACAGGAAGGGGGTGGTGCAGGGATGCACCTACACAGTGCATGTTTCAGTCATCATATCCCAGATTTCCTGTGCAGGAGGCGGCCCGGGATGGTCTGGCACACTGGGACCAGCACATTCTCCCTACAGCACAACCAGCACAACCCAGTGGGAAACTGCCATCCATCCTCCCTCTCCTGCAGGCTGCCAAGCCCCTCCTCTCTGACGTTTCCAAGCTCACTAAGCCTTTTTCCTTACAGCCATGAACTAGGCAAGAAGAATAAGTTCACACTTGAAAAAAACCCCACTTTTTCCTTTAAAGCACCACTCTTTTGGGTTCCTGACAAAGCAATATTCTCCACGCCAGTTGGAATCTGGAAAAACACACTTACTCAACCTAGCCACCATGACTCCAATAACAATTATAAAATGTCCAATAAAACTTGCATGTAATGTCAATTCAAATCTTGAAAAGCAGAATTAAGTGGTATATCAACATTAAACTTTATTGCTTCCTTTGCAGAGCAGGAGTATTGTCAATAAAAGTCATTCTGAATGAAGAAAAGGGCAGTAAATATTAAATAAACAGGTTTTTGTTGAAATGCTATAAATGCACCAGAGCTGCATTTTACACTGGGACCCTTTTCTCCTTTGCAGACTCCCCTCATGATAGAAATAAGTCAGTAATTGCAAACTATCAATAAAGCACCAGTTAAAGGGTGGTTAGATGCATGCATTTACAATATGTCATTATGAGCCTTTATTGGATGTAGTTGGGCTTTTCTCAGATCCCACTGGCTCCGTCTGAAGTCCCCCAGCACACAAACACTCCTGCTGCTCATTAGGGACCCTCAGAGGAGCCGGGTGGGAGCTGGAGGTGAGGATGTCTTCATTACGAGGGTGCTGAGGCGCTGGCTCAGGGTGCCCAGAGAAGCTGTGGCTGCCCCATCCCTGGCAGTGCTCAAGGCCAGGTTGGACACAGGGGCTTGGAGCAACCTGCTCTAGTGGAAGGTGTCCCTGCCCGGGGCAGGGGTTGGAGCTGGAGGAGCTTTAAGGGCTCTTCCAACACAAACCATTCCCTGATTCTGTGATACTCTGTCCTGCCCCGAAACCCAGCAGCCCTGCCAAAGCCTGGAATTTGGTAATGTGGTTTTGCTTTCTGATAGGCCACTCGCCGTGTTCTGCTCCTTTCTGGGTCCCCTCACCCTAGAAAGAGCCACTGCCACCCTCCCTACACACAGAAGTATTTCTACTCACACTTCCTGCTTGCTAATCCGATCCCCACCACACCTCAACATCCGCCTGCCTCTGCAACAAGCAGATGACAGAGATGGGATGTTTTGCTTTGTCAATGGGACAAAAAAGCAGGGGTTTTAGGGCTGGGCTGAAGATAACCCTCCAGTGACACTCAAAACCTCAGTGATGCCTGTCACAAACACAACCGGCACCACATGGCGCAATGCCCTGAGACCTCTTTAGGTCAGACCTCTTCTGCTCCACTGCCAGGACCTCCAGTTGCCTGAGAAAATCCATCCCAACAAACCAAACCCACTGCCAAAAGTTGAGCAGAGGCACAAACTGTATGTCCAGTGGTACCTGCACACAACAGGACGTGTTTTGGAAGCAGAAGGAGCGGGCATCCCTGCGAGGTATACACACAAGAGCTTCTGGCCTCTAACTTGCACAGATTTATTTATTTCATATACCAAACCCACCCAAAACCCCAAAAGCAACTGGAATATAAATGCCATTAATTTTTGGAGAAATTTCTTTCACTACGACCCCTGGCTCAGTAAATCTGGTGGTTGTAAAAAACAGCTCAAACATCTTCAGAGATAAAGAACAGCGCTGGAATGTTAAATATATACATAAAAAAATCCCTTCAAAGGGTGAATGATATCTATAAAAATCAGCTTTTGGAGAGATTGCAAGTATTCATCCCAGCCATCCTGGGCTGATATTTCTCTGCCATCCATATGAGTAGAAACCAAACCAGCAGCTGAACCTGCAGCAACACACTAAGAGCAGCCGCACCAGTGCAAACCACCCGAGAGCCAACAGCTCAGAGCTGTGAATCATCCTGATTCACTTCAGCCTGAACCCTTGACCTGCCAACTGAGTCAGTTCCTCTGGATGCTGCGCCAGGAACCCCACATGTGCCCACATCCTCACGTGAGGACATTGTCTGGACCTCGGCCACCCAGGTCCCAGCCCACCCCACAGCCAGGCAGGACGCGCAGGCAGCAGGGGAGATGTTACGCGCTTCCAACACCCTCTGCTCTGTCCTGGGTGAAGATGTGACCCTTTGGAAGCCAACCCACAAGCATCTCACCTGGAAAAGCACCTGCAGGAGGCCATGCACAACGCACATCCGCCGCCCCAGGAGCAGGAAGAATGGCACCACCAGCTCGATGAAGTGATTGACCAGGGTCTCGAAGCGATGAAACCACCACGGTGAGCGATGCATGAAGTAGGCGATGGGGTTGGGCACTGGCTGCGTCTGAAAGATAGAGGGGAAAAGAATCAATCCCCCTCCACGGCTCATCACGGAGGGAGCTACAGAGCTCTTGGCCTTTTTCCTTATTTCCTTCCCCACATTTATTCACAGAAGAATCATCCTTTGCCTCTGGGCACTCATTTCTCTTTCGACAAAATTACTTACTTAATTTCTTTTCATGCAAACCCAAAGAACTTTTAAACCAAAAGATCTCTTAAAAACCAAGAGTTCCAATTCTCTCTTTCTCCACAACCGAACCCCACTTATATTAAATTAAACCACTGTTTAATACTGAAACGTTACACGTAGCTCGACCCCGACGGATGTTCAGTTGCTCTGCATGGGCGCTGCAGAGCATCAGAGCAGTTAAGCAGATACAGAAACCGAGCGAAAGACTTTCTCAGGGTCACACAGTAGGTCAGAGAGAGGCAGGAATGGAAACCAGATTTCCAAACCTAGGAGATATCCTTTCAAAATGTTTGAATTTGAAATAGATGCAGTGGTGGAGTTGCTTTCCAAGCTTGTAATTAGGGAGAGGGAAGCGTAATTCCTCTAAACATGCTATACTGGTTAAGGTATTTACATACTGGCCTTGTGACAATATTATTCTTCTATCAGCCAGACATTTTTTGACACTGGGAGATCTTCCCTCCAGGATAATAAAGCTGCAAACATCACAAAGGAAATAAACCTAAACCCTGATACGACAATAACTGCTCCCCCCCCACAAAGAAATGCTGCCACTTGAGCAAAAAGAAGTTAATTTAAATTTATCTTTGCATATCTGAGAAGCTCAAATCCATTAGAATTGATTTAAAGCTGTGACAAGAGAAAAGAAAAAAGAGGATGGAGACACAACTTTTAATTGAAGGAGACACAACACATCTTTAAATTATTTGTAGTTAAATCAAAAATACAAACAAAACAGGGGAAATACTGTACTATGCATGGCAACGGAGCGTGCTTCCACTGCCAAATCCCACAACTATTGTAATTCCTTATTAGCAAAGCTGGGATTAATAAAGTTGTTGCTTTATATGGGTTTGAGGCTGCTGTAACCCCTTAGGACAGGAGACCGCATCCTTCCTTCCTCGGACAGCGGCGCCGGATGGAGCGGTGTCGGGGTCACGGAGCTCTGCCAAGTCCACTCCAGCAAGGGGGTGGGAGGTCAGGGCAGACCCCCGGGTGCCACCGAGGGTCCCTCCCCTTCACATGGGACCTGTTTTGAGTTAATGTGCTTGTTGGACTGCCCTGAGCATTCCCAGAACATCAGGGAGGCGCACAAGGAGGCTTTTTTTTTACCTTGATCCCAAATTGCTGAGAAATGCTTTTATCCTTCCAAAAAGGCAGGTTGCTTCCTTGGCTTCTGCTGTTCCAATTTTTAAGGAAAACTGACCTAGATGAGGGACCAGGCCTACAGGTTGTAACATTTAGCCTGAGATGAGCTGGTTTCCAGCCTGTAACTGCCTGATCCTAACACGTTGGAGCTG
>NW_009917830.1:89253-92771 GCF_000696875.1 Nestor notabilis | reverse complement strand
CCGAAGGACGCACCGTTTGCGTTCTCCCCCCCTGCCACTTTCCCCGGCGGCACCTGGGGACCATGAAGAACAGGCAGTGTTACACATTTAATCACATACCTACTTACACATGTCATTAAATCTCATACTGTGATGGCACTGAGCAGTTACTCATTTGATTTTGGCTTTGCAGGGCTGGGCTGACACCATTTAATATTCCAGCAAACACCATCCTTAGTTATTGAACGTGCCATTTGGTTCCCAAATCCCCTTCCCCTCCATCACATGCTCATGCTGATGCCCTCATCTATCAAAGCCAACTGGAGCCATCAAACACTGCTTGTTGATTTAGGCTGGGACTCAAAACATCGTCCCCCCAGTCTGCTGTGCTTAAGGGTAGAAACCCTCTAGTTCTAAGAAGGGTTTGGGTTGAAGGGACCTTAAAGCTCCTCCAGCTCCAACCCCTGCCACGGGCAGGGACACCTTCCACTAGAGCAGGTTGCTCCAAGCCCCTGTGTCCAACCTGGCCTTGAACACTGCCAGGGATGGGGCAGCCACAGCTTCTCTGGGTTGTTCTCACAAGCAGAAGGAAGCTCTTGGATTGGGCTCAGGCAACAGCCATGTCGGGGCCAGCGTGGGAACATGCTTTTAGCAGTAGCCTAATTCTTCATCCTGAAGTAGAAGTGGGGAAAAGGGAGAAGCAAAGCACAGAAATGCGGTGTGGGTTAATAATTCACTCCCAGGTGCTATAGCATCGCCATCCTTCACCCTATCAGCACCGCCACTATCACAGTGTCAGGGGGCAATGCTGTGTGACAGGCAAGGTAAGTCAAAAGACAAGCAAGACTGAAGTCTAAACCAGCAGCAGAACACCACAAACAACACACAGGTCCTCAGCATTTGTTTCAACAGAGGGAGAAAACCACTTTGATAAGAGCAGTGCTGGGACCCTTCCTCCCCACCACTGCTCCAGCGTGTAAATGCTGAGCGTGTAAAACAAAACACAGTGCTAGGGAAGGGATTCACGTGTATCAGAAACTCCTCGGAAGGCTGCTGGGGAAGGAGAGCACTCTGTGTGTGTGTGTGTGTTCCTCCCAATGCCTTCCAGATGCTGTGAGCACGGGTGCAGCGTGGCACCCGCTTCCCGGGAAGAAAGCCCTGTTTACTCGGGAAGGGTGTTGAGACAAGAGCAAAGACCCAGAGCGAGGTGTGAATCCCCACCCTGCTGCACACAGGCACTTGCGATGCTGGAAAGCTTTCTGGTGGCTTTTTGCACCCGAGCTGACCACTGCCCAGGGGTGCTGGGGCATCCAACACCCCTGTGTCCAACCTGGCCTTGAACATTGCCAGGGATGGGGCAGCCACAGCTTCTCTGGGCACCCTGTGCCAGCGCCTCAGCACCCTCCCAGGGAAGAGCTTCTGCCTCAGAGCTCATCTCAGTCTCCCCTCAGTCAGTCTGAAGCCATTCCCCTTGTCCTGTCCCTACTTATGTCCTTGTAAAATGTCCCTCTCCAGATTTCTTATCCTATGGAAACATCGCAGCGGTGTGGAGGCGATGGTGCCAGAGCCCAGGAGGAGAGAAAAGCATTCCAGGATCACTTCACCTACTGCTTTTCTGGGGATGTTGAGCTTTACACTCTGCTTTGGGGCTGCTTTGCAAGCAGAAGCATCCGAGAAAGCAGCCAGGAGTTTCCTTCCATCGAGAACTGTGAATTCCTGACACACGGACGCAGAAACACGCAGCCCCAAGTCAGATGCAGGTAAATAACCAAGCCCGAGGCAGGGAGGAACAGAGCAGAGCCCTTGTCTCCAACAAGCCCCGTTTCTGGCTACTTCTGTGAAACATAAAATGTTTTTAAATAAAAAAGCGATTAGCAAAGCCCAGCTTTATGTGTCAGCACAAGGTGCAACATCATAAACCTTCTGCCTCCCTCACACCTCCCGCAGCCGGAGAAACGCTGCGCTGCAAATGGGGTTGGAACTCAGATGGGGGAAAATGAATTCCATCATTCACAGGGCAGATTTGTAACGTGTGACTGCAGGGAGACACTCGGGGGGGCTGCAGGAATTGGGGGTCACCAGCTAAGGCATGTTCTCTGGCTTGTATCGACCAGCTTTTTATGAGGGCTGGGAACAGAGTCTAAAAATACGCACAATAAACTGGGGGTTTTCTCCCAAGGGGTCTATGGTTTAATTATGTTCTTAGTGAGAACCATTAAAGTGCTAAGTACCTGAAGACTCCTAATTTACTAAACTATACGCTACTAAAACCCAACAGAAGGCTATTATACACCAGAGTAAACGCTCTTCTCTGGGACTGTAAATGCACACGGTCTCCTCTCAGCCTCCTTATTGGTGTGGCATTACATAAACTCCGACAGAGCATTTAATCCCACTGTTAGATATCCCAGCCCAGGGAAAGCTCCAGGCTCTCTTATAGCTGTGTGTGAAAACAAGTCCCACATTGTCCTTGAACAACCCACTGCTCAGGCAGGGCTGGGGATGTTATTCCTACAGCGTGAGCAGCGCAACTCTCATGCACGTGAGCGTGACGCTGGACAGGGAAGACCCTCTCAACACCACAGATGAGGAGGAGCCCAGAGATACCTCAAGTAAGTATTATCCTTTCCAATGATGGGTTTTTACCTTCCTTTGTTCCGCAACAAACCACGTCAGAGCTTTGGGAGCCTCTGTAGTATCTGCTCACTTGTCCGAGCATCTGAAGAGCTCAAACTCACGAGGCGCCTTTCAAGAACCAGTAGCAAATTCTAAATGAATCCGTTCCAAAAAGGTGAACAAAACCTCCATTATTCTACCTGTTTGTACAAGGTAAACTCAGATTATCTATTGACTCAGATAACCCAAAGTATACTTGGCATTAGCATTAAACCAACACTAAGGACAGCCTTTCAAAACATCCCCCTGGGTGCCTGTCAGAGAAATCTGGGAAACAAAGCCCTAATATTACATTCCATTCTAGATACCGTAATTTCTTCTGCCATTGAAAGGCACCTATTTAGCCAAAACACTCAAGTCTGAGTGCACCTAATGGCAGAAAAATGTTGAAAACCAGAAGGAACTAGAACAAGAGCAAATACGAATAAATGATGAGAGGAAGCAGTTATTTGGTCAAAAGAAATAGGATTAACTTGGCACAATGAACACTTCAGTAACAGCTTGAGGGCACCGGAGGCTCCAACAGTGAAAAGGGAGGGAAGCCTTTAGCACAAGGAGAAAGGTGTGAAGAACGTCCTTGCTCACTGCAGGGGGTTGGATTAGATGACCTTTGATGGTCCCTGCCAACCCAAACTATCCTATGGCTCTAAGACAACCCTGGAAAACCAGGCTGTGAGGTACTGCTGAAGGTATTCCTGAGTGTTTGAGGAAGGTAGAGATGAACTGTAAAGCACAAGTTCCCCAGCTTCCCGAGGCACTGAGGCATGAACTCATCAAAGAAAAGCTCTTGGTACTCTTGTATTTTGGACCAAAAAGTAAAAAGGATTCTCCATCACGGAACATAATCCGATCCACATGATCCA
>NW_009917830.1:76059-89222 GCF_000696875.1 Nestor notabilis | reverse complement strand
GCCCCACATGACCCACCGGCCTCTTTCCCTGCCAGCCTATTCAGCTTCACATCTTGACCCTTCCTCCGTACGCATCTGCAGATCAAAGCTCCACGTTCCCAAGCCCGAGCAGAAACGGCTTCTCAGCTTCGTGCAGGAGAGCAGGAGGCAGAGAGGAGATAAACTGGGTCCCTCACAGCTGCTGGGAAGTGTGGGAAGACACGTGTCTTGACTGGAGTCAGACCATCCCTTGCACTACGGTAACCAGCAACTACAAAACACCCTTCCTCATAGCAGGGGGAGATGATGTAGAGCTGCTGCTTCCTTGTGGTGAGGCTTTGTGGTAGGAGCTCTACGTGTGCAGCAGCCTTGATTGATGAACACCACAGTGATTTTGCATGAAGATACACATGTAGGCAAGGGTTGTGAAAGGAAATGGAGCAGCAAACTGCTCAGCCTCTTGTGTAAGCCCCAGCGGTACCTTGTGCTGCGTGTATTTTATACACACATTCATGCGCAAGGCTCCACGTGCGTGCTCACATACTTCACACACAACAGCTAACCAGTTAAAAATAGGCCCTTTGAAGCTTTCCAGCTATTAATATGATTCCAATCAAAATAAATCCCGAAGAAATAAATGAAAAAGTGGTATTTGTTTTACAACGCACAGATCTAATGCCTGAGTGGGTCACGAGGGCTCGGCTCTTCAGCAACGCAACCTCAAAATGAGTAAGTCTTGATAGATGTATTAAAAAGAAAAGTTACCTCCATGTCCTCGCTGGGCAGAGCTGCCCTTGTCCAGTCAATAGTAATATTCAGTTCATAGAAAAACAGACTGGAATCTGCCTGCTTTAAGACAGCAACCCAAGCCAAGGAGATGTGTGTTTGACTCGGTGCCAGCACGACCATAAAATGTTGGCAATTTAGTAGAGACGTAGTGCCGCGCCACTCTCCCAAAGGACCTAAATAAACTTCAGATGGAGAACATATATTTTTACTTTTTATATATATAAATCTGCTGTTTCATTTTTAACTCCTTTGCCCAGCCATTCCCTCTGTCTAAGGGCTTTCAAAGCTGAAGCAGGTCCCTCCTGCTGCCGGCTGAGTGAAGCCTCAGCAATGAAAAGTTAAAAGCATGAAAAATCAGAGAAATGATTCACGTCTGGGCCTTGGGTTTCTTTGGGGAGCGTTGGCTGCGCATGAGGCTGCACACGCCGGAGGGGAAAGGGGCTTGGGAGAAACCTCTGCTGTGCAATTTCATGCCTCGGCATTGTAAAACATCCCAAGGAATTCTTACTCCTTCCCTCTTCATCAAGTCGCGCTTTGCAAAGTCACCAGCGGAGGTGAACCCTTCCTGCCACATCCCTGACATCCAGCTGCAAAGCCAAGCTCTGCTCATGGTGACTCAGCCCCTGATTTAACACCAGAGAGGACGGACTTGACCAGGGGTACACTGAAATGATGGATTTGGGAATTCCAACAGGTTGGGTGGGGGCAGAGGGCTCTATAGCTGCCCTGTTTGCTTTTCCAGGCTGCACCCTGCCTCCTGGTCAGAGCCATCCTTCTCCAATAACAAAGACCACATTCCCACAGCATACCTGTTTATTGACACTACTCCTCCGTAGCGTGCCTCCGAGCTGCTGGCTGTACATAGAGTTAATTGTGGATGTGTTACAGATTCACCTATTTATTCTGTACATTCTTGGAGGGGTCCGGAGCTAAAATTACACAAGGAACCACTGAGCTGCTCAGCCTATTTATTTGTTCAAAATCCCTTTAAAATAATTACCAGGGCCTGGAACAGACATCTTGGCTCTGGTGGGGCCAGAAGAAGCTGGTGAAACCAACTGAGGGTCATTACTTCTCCTTAAGGAGAAGGCTTGTTTGTTAAGAGCACCAGAGATGGGTCATGTTTGGTTTAGGGAGTGGACCAGGTTGGAAGGTACGTCTGGAAGAACCAGCAGCTAAGGGTAATACCTGCTTACCAGGAAGGTCCCAGCCCAAATGCAGTGGGGGAGCTGCAGCAATCCTTAGATTATAGAATGGTTTGGGTTTGAAGGGACCTTAAAGCTCCTCCAGCTCCAACTCCTGCCATGGGCAGGGACACCTTCCACTAGAGCAGGTTGTGTCCAACCTGGCCTTGAACACTGCCAGGGATGGGGCAGCCACAGCTTCTCTGGGCACCCTCACAGGGAAGAGCTTCTTCCTTATATCCTTTGGGTTTGATATCCAGTTGCCATCGGATGGTGCTTTCCTGGTGCACCTCATAGTCTAAGATTTCCCGACACGGAACCGTGTTCCCTGGCCTGGGGCTCTCGCATGGAGCTCACCTTTCCCAATGGATCACGAGGCAGGTCTCTCACCAATATTTTAAATTGCCATTTAAGAGCATATTGCAAATGTGATCCTTTAATTGGTCACTCTTATGGCTCTCTATTAGAGAAGACAAGTTTTTCCACACAAGGCAAATCCCTGCGAAAGCACTGAAAATGTTTAAAAACAACCCAGTCCTGATGTATTTATTATATATTTCTCTCTATATAAATAATTTCATGAAAAGGGACGTACTGAGTGGAAACTCCATTTAAAATGTGATCCCAGATGGTGGCAAAGCTCTAAAATTGCAAGGCAACATGTAAAGAAAGATTAACGACCTCAAACAGGCACAAATTTATGAGGTGAAAGCCCCTGTAATCCTAGAGAAAAATGATACCAAACCTTAGACTAGACAGTTAGAAAATACCTCTGCTTAGTTCATGTGGCCTCTGCCATTTTACATTTTCTTTTAATACACATTACTTTGGGGTTCATTTAGTCCTTTCTCCTGCAGGCCAAAGGTATCGCTTTGGTACATGAGCATGACGATGGATTTGCCAGCTCGCACCACGTACCCCCTTACCAGGTAAAGCAGGTAACATCTACACTGCCACATGCTGGGAATAAGCATCTGAAAGGAGAGAAAAGAGCCAGGACACCATGTCAAGCACTTATCATCACTGCAAGACCCAAAGCTCCACCATCAAGTGGACTGAGATGACAGTTTCCAACACTAAAGCTCAGGCAGTTTCTCATTCTGCCCAAGCACAAAATGTTTTGAAGGAAAACATGTCAACGTTTCACCCCAAAGAGCATGGGTCACCCCAACAACCAGCACCTTCTATGCTGGTGACTCTAGATAGGACCAGATGGGACCTCTGGGTCCCATAGCCCATTTTACTGAGATGTTCGGCACCAAGAAGATCCCTTTGTTCATCCCTCTGATGATTCCTTTCTGTGACCTCTCGCAAAGCCACTTGTATGGTCTTCTCTGGACCATTCTACTACAGTATTTTTCTGCCAGAATATTCCTCTAACTGGGATTTTCTGACCTTTCCAGCAGAGTTCCTGGCATGCTCTAGTTGATAACAGCCATGGAGTAACATAAAAATCCTTATGGTGTTAAACCAGGGCCAACAAAAGGATATTCAGTCAACACCACACAGCAAGACAGCACAGAGCCTGCAGAGCTGCTTTGCTGAGCTCACTGTTTCAAACCCTGGTTATTCTCTGGTTTGCTGTGATCCTTGGATGCAGCAGATGAGCAGGGAACTTTGGATACAGCACCAGGACACCGCCTACTACAGTACATGGACAACCATAACCTACGGGTACAACAGGATGCACGAACCAAAAGCTTTGCAAACCAAGGTCTTTGTCCCCCATCAGAAGCTTCTCTTTCTTTGGGGATGTGCTTTGAAAGGCAAATCCACTGCTGCAGAGAGAGGGTGGAAGAACATCATTCTGCACATCTTTGCAATCACTACGCCAGCTGAGGCTGGAGACCCCGTTCACGATTAAACACGTACCAGGGCTGCTCTCCCAAAGGCCCTCATTACTTCACTTTCTTTCCCTTTTCAGAAGTCCAGTGCTAACCCCAGGATCACATCTCCTTCAGAAGGCTTTTTTTTCCTCTTGGTGTGTGCTCATAAATACATCGTTCAGCACCAGGCCAAGGAACACACAGGCAAAACCCACGGGCAGCGAACGCCAGCGAAGCCCCGGCTCGTGCCTGTGTTTGCATTAGGCAGTTTCGTGGCCTGGACATTTACACTTGGGTTAGTTTGGGGCTTTTTTTTTTCCACAACTCGAGACAAACAGTGGGATCTTTCATAAAACGTGTTCACAAAGGGTAAATTGTGCCATTAGGAACCGACTACCTGGACGGTCATTTGAATTCTCCGAACTGGAACGCCACGGCGCTCCATGCCAAATCCAGCGCCCGGAGCAGGAGGGGGAACTCGGCCTCATGGGCTGCCTGGTTTAACTCTCCAACTGCCCAAGAGACAGAGTGGGCTCAACGTCTTCTGCCTCAAATGTGGGTGTTTCAAACAACCAGCTGGTTTGAGCAGTTGTTGGAAGTGAAACATCCGTGGGGTGGAAGGGGCTGAGGGTACGGCGTGAAGACATCCCGGTGCTGGGGAGCTCTGTGAGGGTCAGTCTGGGCTTTACTGAGAAGACTTGGAGCCAAGTCAGAAAAAGGAGAAGAATAATGTAAATTGAAACTTTCCTATTAAAATGAAACAAAAAGAGGGATCCCAATACTGACCAGTTGGTTTTGCAAGGCTGGAAAGGGTGAAACAAGTTGAAGATGGTCAGCTCCCATCCAACCTCTTGGATGTTCGGACAAAGAGCTGCCGTGTTCCTGTAAAACTGTAACTTAAAATATCCTTCCAAAATAACACAACCCCCCTCTGAACTGACTCTTCACTCCATCGGAGAGCTGCAAAAATGGATGGCTATCATTAGGAATAAGAGTGCAGCCCAAGAGTCACAGCACAGAGCCTTTGAGAAGCCCTGGGCAAGGCAGGCTTCTAGGGTGGGTAACATCAATGAAGACCGCTCCTCCTTGCTCTAGTTGTTGTGGCACCAAATTAATACATTCTTATTTCTTTATAACCTGATCATTAAAGGCAAGATGAAAATAAAGCTCCTTGAGATTTGAGGACACATAGAGCATGGAGCTGTACTTGAGAAGTAGAACCAGTACTACCTGGAGCAGACAGAACATGTCTGTGCTCCTCTAGACCTCACCTCTTTGCTTCAGACACTGAAACAGGGATTTCTAACACCTCTCATCTTGCTTCAGGTGTTCTTTCAGCCCATTTTTCAGCAGTAACCCCTGACAACTCTGCCACGTACATCCTCCAATGTACTGACAGGTCTGGCATGGTTATAATGAATAGGTAAATTCCATTTTTAATCCAGAATGGTGACACCAATTCAATCCAAGTTGAATACACAGATAAAATGAGATGTGATACATCTTATTCCTATTCTCCTCTAGAAACTGCATCGGTACAAACACGATTTCTCTGTAGCTGAAGGAGTGCAGCTCCTGGATACACTGTAAGCAGGCTAAAAGATGTCTCTGTGATTGATTCTTGGCCAAAAGGGCCTTTTAAATGGGCAGATAAATCACCCATCCCTTTCACTGGATACTTAGTGATGCTCACACTAAGGTTGCAGGTTGCTTTACTCTGCTTGAGGCACCAGCTCTGCAGGACAGGATTCAGACCTGAATCTCCTGTTCATCTAAGGGCACTTCTAGAGGAGAATGGAATAAAAATAACCCTTGTTTGTTTCCTAGGGAAAAAAAAAGAAAGAAAAGATCTGCCAAAGCATGAGAGTCTGGGAAGCAGCAAGTGTCACCTCCTGCCATTCTCCCCCACTCGAACACCAAAGCAGGAAAAAGCAGGTAGCTGGCCCAAAGATGTAGCCAAAAGCTTAGCAGGGCTTGCTTCTGTTTTAAGCTTTCTCCCTAGTAACAAAGGATGCAGACTGGAAGAATTTAGGACAAGTAAAACAATTCACAAGAAAGCTCTTTGCCATCAGGAGGTGATGACTAAACTCTTTCAACAGTTGGATGAATCCAGCAGCCAGTTCTGCTCTCTCTTGCCAATGAGCTGCACCTCAACAGCCACTCAACAGGAATTGCATCTTCCCGCATGGAAACTGTTCTTCTTATAAACAAAAGGGTTAAAATAGTGACTTCTTATAAAGACAAGAGCATTTGCTAGGAAGTAATACACACACAGAGTGACATAGAAAGAAGTGGCATAGACAGAAATACCCAGCTAAAGCCAGGAAACAGGCTTGGGCATCTTTGGACATCTGGATACAAAAGTGAGCTTGTTCTAAACGTCCTCATCATGCTCAAGGCCCTCCTTGGGTAAAAATACTAACTCCCTATATTTTTAAGGACAATTTAGGAATGGGAAGTTCTACAGAACACCCTCAATAACCCTGGTGGTTTACCTTCCAGCACAAAAACGTGACAGACTTTCAGCAGCACGTGTGTGTTAACTGAGAGGGACTTGAGGTCGCCGGACGGGATGGGTCAAGTCTCTCCCACCAGCACCAAGCCACGTGCATCTGAACACTCATATCCTTTCGCCTCAAGGTCCATCGTGTACCACACTTGTGTAATCCCCTCACTTGTTTTGTAAGCGTTGCTTGTTTCTATGCTTTTCTAAAGCAAATAAATAAATCCCATCGACAGATAAATTCCACCCAATAAATGTGTTGCTCCGTTATCCCTGTGGACATAATAAAGCCTTCACACTTGTCCCGAGTTGGAGCACTTGCAAATCATCGTTATAAATAAGACTGCCAACCTAAGCCAAACATCTCAATTTTAATAAAGCCTTTTACCTCCTTTCCTAACACCAAACAACATCCCGGAGCAGAAGCTCGGAGCCTGGGCAGCCAAGAGGGATGGCAGCCCCCTTGCTCCAGCTCGGTGCCACAGTGCCCGGTGCTGCCTGGTCCCAGAGCTGCTGCCGAGCTGTTTACCCAGGCTGGGGTTTGGGGCTGGATTTCTCACATATTCCCACATATACCACTGGCACCAGCCCATCTCCCCCCGGGAGAGACACGCGCCTGCCCCAAACACTGCGCCCATTGATGCCGCGGGGCTGGGGCGATGCCGGGGGGGTGTCTGTGTGTTTGCCTGATGAAGTTAGGTTCTCGCTGGGTATTTAATATTCCCCGTCATGCAGGCCTGGTTCTCCTTGAGCCTGCCTGTCAGTTAAGCCCAGGGATGTTTATTTTAACGGCCACTTGTGGTCAAGGCTGGTGCCAGTTGTACGGCATCGGTTACGCAGATTTAACACTGGGGACTCGGCCCCCGGCTCCCAGAGCACAGAAGGCAGCCAGGGCCGCCCCAGCCTAATGTGAAACAACTGAACTCTTCCAGCAGTCCCTGCTCCAGCTTTAACCCTTGCTGAGCAGGAGCTGGGCTGTCTCACCCGCAGCTCAGCATCCCCACTGGCTACAGATGCCGTCCCTGTGTCCACCCCACCGGGCTTTGTCCTTTCTCCTCCTCCACAAACCCACCCTAGAGCAAAAAGTCTTATTGGGATGACAGTCCAAAAGCTGCAGGAAAATGTGTTCAGTTCCTTAAGGAAACAGCTTTCTGGGGAAGGAGAGGAC
This sequence comes from Nestor notabilis, assembly GCF_000696875.1. NCBI lineage: Eukaryota > Metazoa > Chordata > Aves > Psittaciformes > Psittacidae > Nestor > Nestor notabilis. The sequence goes on along the minus strand of NW_009917830.1, from coordinate 81,773 downwards.
TTTTATTGCTTGCATGGATTTATCATTACCCCAAAGGCACAGCAAACTTTTACTGGCAGGGATGCCCAGGGGCGAGAGCGGGATGCTCAGCACCTCTGGTGAAGCCCTTGCCACCAGCATGCCCCCTGCAGCTACAACCCAGTGACACAAAGCCAAGCCATCCCACTCACGCCCTCCTCCCGAGGACAGGAGCCTGGCTTCACCCTTCCTCCCCAAACCCAAGCCTCGCGGAGAGCCTCGCAACACAGCCCCTGCCGCTACGCAAGAGCCAGGAGTATGCTAAAACGTTAAACAAACTGTGGCCTGCAGCAAAATTATGCATCATTTTTGATCGTCTGGATGGTCTCCAAGATGCTAATCAGCCCCAGATTAAGCCATCAACCAAACTGATGAGCAATCACATTCTGTCAGTACAGCTGGACATCATTACTTGGGAGCTGATCTTTCACCGGAGAGGGAAGGCGGCTTTTTGCCATTGATCAAACTGGAAGAGAGGGAAGTGGGAGGACTACAGAGGACCTGCACTGAGTTGCCATGGTCTCTCCACCCCAGCAGCTCCAGCTCCCTGCCCTACATGTGCTCACCATCCCAACGCAAGGACCGCTGCCTTTAGCCATGCCAGGCCCAATCCATCGGGAAACGACTGCTCCCAGTCTCAAAGCAGGCACGTGTGGAAGTGTTTTGCTGAGTTACTACACATCAAGAGGCATATATGTTCTCCATGGAGAACCATCAGCCTGTGGAAGTGCTGTAACTTGACAATCACGGGTACTGTTAATAGCTATGTGGGACAACAATTAACAGTAAACCCGCTAATGGTGAAGTACGGAGGAAATCTCAGCATTGCAATGCTCAAATCCCAAGTTCATTTGCTGGGAATTTGTTAATGGGAACAGATTCAAGGCTTGTTCACAATATAACCCCGCTGGGTTTGCAGTTCTAGCTGAGATCAGAGCTGTTCTCTAAGAGTTAAACCTGCCCAGCAGATTATTTACAACTGGAGGAGAAGCAGTTTGGGTGTCTAACAGGGAGATACCGAATATGTCTGGAAGAATCAGTACAAAACCCTCATCCTGAATTTCTTGCTCTAAAAATAATGAAATATTCAAATAAAATATATGAATGCTGGCAATTTTAATTAAGAGAAGGTTTTTTCATGTATTTTAATACAGCTAAATATTAACAGGAATATACTAGAGTTGCCATCAGGGAATTTACTCTTCACAGATCTCAGACACGGATAACATAGCACCGTGTCTCCAAACAATCCCTTCCCTGTGGTTTTCTCATCTGTATCAATTTTTCCATAGTCAATGCACCCCAAATTTTATTAGGCTGTACTGAGACATGAGAGGGTCACACTCCTCCAGCCCTCCCCAGTATCAGTGCACATCTGGCTGCCACTGGGAGCCAGCACTGGTCCAAGTCCTCCCTCCACAATACAGCAATAGATTTTAAGTGATGATCTTCATAGAAAGCCTAAGAGGTGAGGACATAATTCACCACGTACAGCTGAAACTCTCTCACGTGTTATATAGGTGACTAATAACCCAGTGAAACCTCCTCTGGTAACTTTACATACAAGAATGGGGTTTTCCTCCCAGTAATTCCTTTGCTGCTTTAGCTGAACCTGCACCGAGCGCCTCCCTCAGACCCCATTACCTGTGTTGAACAGCCCATTCTAACCCCTGCATTTGCAATGTCTTTATCAGCCTCTGGAATCAGATATAAAATCATAGATTAACATAGAATCACAGACTGGTTTGGGCTGGAAGGGACCTTAAATATCATCCAGCTCCAACCCCCTGCCACGGGCAGGGACACCTTCCACTAGAGCAGGTTGCTCCAAGCCCCTGTGTCCAACCTGGCCTAGAAGAAACCATTTCAGAGCAGGTGAGCACAGTGATGGAGATGAAACAAGAACACAAGCTCCGACGCTTTATAATCAACCCCTGGGAATACAAAGGCAAAGCTGTGTTGTGTTAAAACTCAAGACTAATTTCAAGTCTTGTTCCTTAGTGCAAAAGCTGGAAACAAGCCCAAAAGCGAACGGCGGAGGGAAAAAATAATAACCAGGCCAATTGTATATTTCTCCTGGAAATTCCATGTCGGAATGGACCTCGCGACTCACACTCGCAGGCTCCAGTTTCAGTAAACCAACACAGTGTGCAGGGAACAGTAGCACGAGTCTTTCTGTCTTTCCATAATACACCCAGGTAAAATCACCGTGAAGCCCAGAACAAAATGCCCATTCTTCCTGGTGCTTGGCAAGGGGACAAATTACTTTCTGCACCTCTCTGTGTTGAAGGACTAGTTATTAAAGGCAGCCTAAGCTGCCTTTCCAGCTGTACCTAAATCAAGGGCAAAATAAAGCCAACGCCACTGTCCACAAGAAATCCAGAGAGCAAAAGAGCAACGTCGGGATGAGGCCACCCCCACGCACGCCTCTGCCTACCCAAGTATTTAAATCATGTGGATTTGCAATGCGGAGCAGAGCCAATGATTTCGGGATGATTCCAAGCGTCTAAGCCTAGTCCTGAGCATCTCGGTGCCAAGAGCGAGCAAACAAGAAGGTGAGAGTGAGCTCAGAGCTGTCCCGTTTGCTCATCCCAACTGTGCCTGCACAAAATACCCTGTTCGTTTTGTTTGGAGAGCAGTTTGTCTGTGTCTGGGAGCCAGTTATGCTGAATGCTGTGGAAATACGGAGGCAGGGAGAGATCAGAGCAGAAAGCCTGATAAAGACATGGTGTAACTTCAGGGAGAAAAGGAGTTCAAAAGAAGTGATGTGGCTGAAACTCTGTATTAAATCAGTGCTGTACTGAACCAACGCCATGGGCCGGGACAGAAGAGGGATCTCCCCATCCCTCAGTCCCCCACCTTCCCTGTAATGACATTTCATGCCACTTCTGCTACGAATCATTTCACATTTCCTTTAAAATCTCTCTCCTTTGTGCAGCATAAATTAGTTACTGGGCAGCACCAGGAGCTGAAACACAGCGCAGCCGGAATCTCAGAGGATGAGGGCCTCCCATCACGAGCTCCCACAAGCTGCCAGGCGGGAAGAGCCAGGGCTTGTAACCAGTCTTTTCTGTTCTAACTCGGTGGGATTGCTGGTGGGAGCAGCAAATGCCTAGAGAGACTTTAAAAACATCCAATCTGTCTTTCCTTCTCCCCTGAAATTTGACTTTTCAGTCTTTTGGCACAGGGGCTTTGGGAAGGAACAACAAAATCCCTTCTCTACAGAGACGTGGTTTATTACAATCACAACCAGAGCGTGCAAGTGGGCAGCGCGTCCAATCCTCTGAACCAGCTCTGGAAGCCTCTCCTGTACCAGTGGAAGCAGGGGAAGATGTTCCCCAGCCAGCGACCACGTGTGCTACAGAGAAAAAGCAAAGGCTTTTGGATCAGCCTCTACCATAACAAGAGCCAAATGAAATAAAGCCACAGGCTCATCCCTTTAGGGGTGCCATGCACAGGTAATTTGGATTTTCCATCACATTCTTCAGCATTTCTGCACCAAGGCAAACTTCCCCCCGAATAACCCCTCAGCTATTTGCTGTTATTGCATTTACATCTTCAGTTTGCCACATAAAACACCTTTGAGACTTTGTGCCTTCCAAAAAGCATTTAGAAAGTAAGCTCCTCACCCACACAAGCAGCTCAGTGCACTACAAGTATGCACCGACCCCAAAAGAAGAGTTGCTACAACCTATGTATCAGTGATTAACACGTTCCTAAGTCAATGCAGTAATTAAAGTAGAATTTACAGACAACTAAGCAAGGAAGCAAAACTCTTTACCAGCATTTGCCATCGGGGCATCTATAGCTCACCATAGCCAGCAACTCCTTCCTATATTGAGGAGGAAAACCAGTTATGAACTGCTAACCATGGCTTTGTGTTAAGCTGGTACTTGCTGTTAATAACCTTGCATTCCCAGGGATCCGGAAGAAACCATGGGAAGAGCAGCCAACTCCGGAAAGCACTAAGAGCCCCTCCGGGTCAGATGGACCAGAGAGTCTGCAGCATCTCTCCGGCTGCAGGAAATGCTACAGAAAACTGTGGATAAGGATAATTTTAATCAGACTTCGAAATTGGGGCCACTTCAGCTCCATAATGACGACACTTTACAATCTGTCATCATCTTTGAGCAGATGTGGCCGGGCTGGGAGCGCAGGCGAGGCTGCATCAGCCCCAGCCCCTCTCCCTCATCCCCCCCAATCCCTCCCCTCCACACTGACCTGTTTTTTCCACCTCCTCACCTCACTGCCAGCAAACGTGTCCAAACGACCCCAATCATTTTCTCCATGCAAACATCGCTGGGGTTGATCTTACACAACTCAGTTACTCGAAGGCAATCCCATGTGAATGAAGAACTAAACCAGAATTTTTCAGTTACAAAATAATAATCTAAGATCTGACAGTCTTATCCCAGAGCAGAAGTTCTCAATATGTAGCACGCATGAAACTCATTTCTGATGTTCCCAATCAACAAAGCGATCGATGTTGTATGAACACGCTCTTCTGCTCCTCAACCAGCTTTGGTCCAGCACAGTTTTGCACACGCACAAGCAGTTACAATGCCCAAACCCCACAGCTTCACCTGCAAAGCTGATATTCACGTAGACAAACCTGTATTTACAACCTGACTAAGCATCTGTGCAGGGGACCAAAGTTCAGAAGCTTCCTGGAGTTGCACATGTATTTGCTCATGTCTTTTTGGAAGTGCAGAGCAACAGCTTGGTCCTGTGCTTGATACAACCTGCTAAGGGCTAAAGGAATTCTACATAAGCTTCTAATCCAACAGTATGTCTTAACTTAAAAAGAACTCAACTCCCAAAACGTGATTCCAACACCCCGTTCACCTGCAGCACATCTGAACATCCAGCTGGTCCCCAAAACAACACAACTGGGAGGCTGGAAGGAAAAGCCATACTCAGAAGTTGGGGTTTATAAGCCTGCATCCCACAAGATGAGCAGGAAAACCTTGGCACACTTAGGAGGAAGAGGACAAGAGCTTCAAATGCAAATCTATTTCTCATTCTATTCCAGGAGGCCAGAGACCCCAGCAAGCCACGGCCACAGCACTCACACCATACATGTTATTTCCATCCTTCTTCCTTACCTGGAGTAAGCAGGTCTCTGGCAATCCAGGGAACTGATACCAGCTACCAAGGAGATTCACAGAGCTTCATGAGGATGGAAGTTAAGTCACTGCAAAGCCAACTCAAGGGCAGCCTGGTTATTGCATTCAGATTGATATGAATTTGTTTTCAGCACTTTGGTTTCCCCATCAGTCAACACTTTGAAAGAGCCTCATCAAAAATCACTGTCCTCCTCTCATGAACTTTGAGAGGAAAAGCAAAGAGCAACTGACTTTCCAGAGTATTTTAATACTTGGGTGAATTAATAAATACAGATAAAGAAGCACAAGAAAGAAGAAGAGTGGGGGCAAATCACTGCCTGAAGGATTCCCTTCCCAGACTCCATGGATCAATCACAAAGAAGTTGTCAGGAATGTGAAAATTATGCTTTTATTCTTATCCTGGTTATGTTTAAAGAGGATTTTTACACGATTAGGGACCTTTCTGTGCAGACAGTACCAATAGGTGTCAGCTTGCAGCAAGGAGACCAGGAGCCTTTCGCAGGTCTGAGCCCACGGCAGCCGCTGCTTCCCTCCATTGGGTCATGTTTTGTGGCGGCCCCGGCGCCGGCC
>NW_009917830.1:75297-75884 GCF_000696875.1 Nestor notabilis | reverse complement strand
TGCGCTGCCCCCCCGCCAGCCGCTGCTTCCCTCAATGGGTCAATGTTTGCTGCCGCCCCAGCGCCGCGCCGGCTGCGAGCAGCACAGTGTGTTGTTGGAAGGAACTGGATCCCTCCCCTCCTCCCGCCCTGGAATGGCTTTAACGAGGAGTGTGGTTCCCGGTGGATATGGAAAAACTAACCCCAGCGGCTGCTGCCGAGAGGAAAACGGGCTCCTTGGAATCCAAACAGGAGGCGGCTCCGAGGAGATGTGGAGGGTGATGCAGGGGAGGGGTTTGTGCCCAGCCCTCGCTGGGGACCTGCACGTAGCATCTCCTCAGCTTCTGCAACATCACTGGTGCAACTCAAGTGATGAGATACAAGCGTGTCACCATGTTCTGTGAGGCTGTGTGCTGCTGGAGGCTCCTACTGTCACTTATCCTGTGATGAAGGGTTGGTTGGGGGACCCTCTGAGGCCCCCAGCAGAAGAGGGACGTGGAGCTGTTGGAGCGAGGCCAGAGGAGGCCATGGAGCTGCTGCGAGGGCTGGAGCAGCTCTGCTCTGGAGCCAGGCTGAGAGAGCTGGGCTGGGGCAGCTGGAGAAGAGAAG
>NW_009917830.1:73544-75121 GCF_000696875.1 Nestor notabilis | reverse complement strand
GAAGCTGTGGCTGCCCCATCCCTGGCAGTGTTCAAGGGCAGGTTGGACACAGGGGCTTGGAGCAACCTGCTCTAGTGGAAGGTGTCCCTGGATGGTCCAGGAACTAGATGATCTTTAATGTCCCTTCCAACCCAAACCATCCTTTGATTCTATAACCTCCAGAGACCAAGGACCCCCATTCTGGCTGGACGAGGGAAGAAGAGAAGTGATGGATGAGACCCAGCCTAGAAGAAGAGAAGGAACTGAAAGAGCAGGGAACCCAGCTGGAAGAGCTCTGGCCCAGTAGGAAGAGCAGGCAGATAGGGTGGCTCTCCTAAGAAGTGCTGCTGTATCTTAACCCTGGCTGCAGGGGGATGAGGAGGCTGTAAGAGACTCCTGTTTGGTCTGGTCAAGGTCTGTACTACCTCGTTGAGTGGGATAACACAAGAGGGGCACCATGAGCAGGGTGGGAAGCACAGGAAGTGGTCTGGCCCAAGCCCAGTGGAGCAAGAGGTAACCTGGTCCTGGCTGTTGGGCCAGGATGGGATCCAGGTGAGCCAGGATGGCAGAGTGGGACGGGGGTTCAGATCCAGCTCTAGAAGGAACCAAGGACCAAGCAAGCAGAGGGTTTCCCAAAGCCAGCTGGACAGAGATCAGAGACGAGGCAGGCCTCAATGGCAGTCCAGTTCCTCTGGTGCAAATCTCCCACCTCATGGATGTGATCCAGGTCCTGCAGAGCTAATGAAGCAGTAACTTTTTCCAAAAGCAAGAGATGTTGAGAGCGCCGGTGTCCAGGGCTGCTGGAGAGGAGGGAGAAAGGCAACGGCAGTGACTCCAGAAGGGCTGCTTTGTCCCACAGCACCGTCTGAATTCCATCTCTCATGGCTTCTCCAGAAGGAAAATACACAATGTCACAGTCCAACTGTCAAATCCTGCTCAGCACTCCGGGCATGAACAGCCCCAAAGTGCCCATGTCCCAACCTCCTGCTACAGTGGCACAGAGCCCCTGCAAGATACAGGGTTCTGGTGTTCATTTCAGAAGGGTTTTGACCTTTCCTTATCCTTCAGTTATGCTTCATTCCCACCACCCCTCACCACAGGGAATGGGATCTGCTACTTCAGTGGAAAACAGTGACTGGTGAATAGGAGGAGGAATGATTGAAAGAAATATAGAATAACTGTGATTAAAAGAAGTGTGTGGATACAACTGAGATGTTCATAAGAAGAAACTAAGCGACTAGATTCTATATATATATTATATTAACATACTGGTTTAGTAATGCATTAGTATTATTATTATTAAAGCAATATCATAGAATGTTTTGGGTTGGAAGGGACCCTAAAGCTCATCCAGTTCTAACCCCCTGCCACGGGCAGGGACACCTTCCACTAGAGCAGGTTGCTCCAAGCCCCATGTGCCATTACACCAAAATACATTTTCTTAATAATCCTGGTGTAAAACTGTTAACCATGAATTTTAGGCTGAAATCATCAGTGGTGATAACTTTGAATCCTAAACCCCAATTCTTACATATTTAATTCTTTTTTGATTTCTAATAAAAACTCCCTGCTATGTTCTACTCAGGGAATTTTTCACT
>NW_009917830.1:70642-73513 GCF_000696875.1 Nestor notabilis | reverse complement strand
ACCTTGAACATAGAGAATTACACACGGATCACACCCGTGACCAAATCACAGACACCAGTGCACATATAGTGCTAACTCACTTACCAGCAACCTCCTCGTTGCGTGGGAAAGGGTTAATTCCAGCCACGTTGAAGCTTTATTGTGTGCACAGCCAGAATTAGCTTACACTACAAAATGAAACACCGTGAAAGCTGTGCTGCATTAACGTGAGTGGAACTACATAATAATTTATGAACTGGACTCTGGTTTACACCACAGACAAACAATCACGAGGCAGGAGGTCTTAGGAAGCCCAAGGTTAAAGGTGATTGCATATTACCTGCACTTCCCTTCAATAACTCAACACATGACTATTAGCCTGCTTTATCTGGCTCTATTAAGAAGAGCTGATGAAAACTTTTAATCTGCTTCCAAATGGCTCCAGGCACTGGGTAAATATTCACTTGTTTTGCTGGGAGCACTGAAATGGAACAGAACCCAAGGAGCTCCACTCCCCAGCCATCGTTAGGACCTCAAGAGGTGGCCCCTTGCAGTGGGTGCCCTGCGATGGGTGATCCAGCCCTGCCTGCACCCCTGCCCTGTGCAGGCAGCGATGCTGAGCACACCCAGCAGGCACTCACAGCCATGCTTTGGGTCAAACCAAACCCAAGTGGCACTTGGCACAAGGGAATCTTTCTGTTCTGGGAGTATTTCACAGCTTTAATTGCACCATCAGTTTATTGTGCTTATAAATGTTATTGCAAGTGGTTCCCCTCCTTATGTTACCTGTCCTGCCTCAGGACAGTCCTGGTTTCACACCACATCCCGAGGAGCTCGTGGTAGGATGCTGCTGGAAGGGCTTGTTCAGCCTGGAGAAGAGAAGGGTCCAGGAAGACCTTCCAAAACCTAAAGGGGGCTACAAGAAATAGAAAGAGGGGCTTTGGACAAGGGCCTGTAGGGACAGGACAAGGGGAATGGCTTGAACCTGCCAGAGGGGAGATTGAGATGAGCTCTGAGGCAGAAGCTCTTCCCTGGGAGGGTGCTGAGGCGCTGGCACAGGGTGCCCAGAGAAGCTGTGGCTGCCCCATCCCTGGCAGTGTTCAAGGGCAGGTTGGACACAGGGGCTTGGAGCAACCTGCTCTAGTGGAAGGTGTCCCTGCCCGGGGCAGGGGGGTGGAACTGGAGGAGATTTAAAGTCCCTTCAACCCAGACCAGTCTGATTCTATGAAACCTCAATCACAAATTACCACCAACTTACTGCAAGTGACAAAATCCCCCATACCTCAATCAGAATGAACAACCTCTGCATGCTCACTGCCTGAATGGCAGCTCTGCTCCAAGCAGCCCTAAGAGCTGCCTCTGCCTTTCCTGCTCCCAGAGCATCCCACACTGTGTAGCAGGGCCCAGGGCTGCCTCTTGTCTCCATTCTCTGCTGCTCCTGGACATGGGCAGCCAGCACCAAACACTGAGCAAATTCAAACACGCTTTGCCCCCAGATAGCATGCCTTTGCTTGACAATAAAGAATGACCTTACGGTCACACCAACAAAGTTGCCCAAAATAATCCTTTCATGGGTTTCTGTGACAGCAGCTGTGAGCATTTCAAAGCACGAGCATTAACAGGGGTGTTCCCCCTCTGCTCCTTTCCAGCTTGGCAATACTACAGTTAAACAATGGGTTTCATTTCTTGAGTAAAAGCTGTACTACATGGCTACTGCTTTATTGTTCTGCACATCTGTTTTACTATAGTGATTATAGGGTTGAAACAAAGACTAGATCCTGCCCAGAGAGTTTGCACTCTTAGTTACAACTTCGTAATTACTACCTTAATTAAGGCAGCAGCTCCCTACAGCTCTAGCCCTAATGCCTGTTGCTCTTACAAGGACACATCCAAAAGGCTGTGGAGCCCCTAGAAGAGTCTCATCCACTTCCACAGGTGAGAGTCAGGGTCTGGAGTCCTCCTGGATACCACTGCTCCTGGGACATGGGACCAGGCTTGGGAAGGACCCTGGCACCCGTTGCTCTAGTGGAAGGTGTCCCTGCCTGTGGCAGGGGGTTGGAACTGGATGAGCTTTAAGGTCCCTTCTCACCCAAACCAGGTTGTGATCTGGGCACACAGGTATGTCTCAATGGACCAGCCCCATCTCCCTGCTCCAGGACATCCCTTTCCAACAAGGATGGAATTAACCCAATGTATGACCATATCCTGCACCCCCAGCCACTCTGCGTGCATGTGTGTGTGTATTAAAAGAAAATAAACAGAACTAAATTGGAAATCCTGGAAATGGGTTATTTATTTGCACTGCAAGCAATGACAGAGGCACCTACCGCCTTAAAGCTGCTACAAACTGAAGCAACTGTTTCAGAAGAACAAATTGGGGATGTTTAAGTAAGTTGGAATAGAAATAAACAGTGTGGGTCCGAAGCAGAGTGAAAATATGGAGCAATCACCAAAACTTGTCAGATCAAATGGAAGAAATGAAAGGCCTTCACGACAGTGACTGCACATTCTCAGGGTTGCTTGGGCTGTGCTGCAGCCCAGCAGATTATTTACCTTTGCAGCCAAATCCATCATCCCCCCGACATTCCCAACAAACACAAACAAGGAAACTCGCCTTTGTTGCCGAGTTTTAGGGAGAGCAATAACAAACAGAGAAGGAGATGGATACGTCTGTGCTCTACCTGCTCCGGCTCGGCACCGGGAACTCCTCTGCACGTGACACTTTCTAAACAGCTCCGGAAAACGGGAATCAAGACACAGGGACAGCATCCTCTGTTAGCTGCCGGTTGCACCTGACATAACACAGCCTTTCCCTGGCCCCGGGACAGTAAATACCCTTTGATCAGGGCAGTCACCCACCAGGACAGGCACCTGCCAGTGCCCGGGGCCTCG
>NW_009917830.1:66763-70611 GCF_000696875.1 Nestor notabilis | reverse complement strand
GCAGGAATGATGTGGGATGGGACCACCAGCAAACGCTGGGCTCACCAGTTCCAAAGAGGTTTTCCGGAACAGGGTGGCACAGAAAGGGCAGAAACAGCAGTGGAAGGAGTTGTTTTCTCCACCCCCCTTTGCTCAGTGTGCTGAGCACACCCCTCTGCCCCATCCCAGATGGAAGAGGTACGGCACTAACGTTACCTTCCTGTTCGACCCATGGGATACCAACTAAGTTTGGGATAACCCATGCTACTAGTTAGCACCAGCCTGGTAAGAACTTTATTTGCTTGGTTTCCAGGCAAGGAAGAGGAAGACAAGGGAGACAACTGACTGCAGCCCCAGGGGACATGCACCTCAGATTGACCGTACTGGACCCAGTGATGTGCAGCTCCGGTGGCTTGGGGGGTCCACAGTCTTCTCTGTGCCCACCACCAGCCCCTGAGTCCCACCAAACCCCTCAGTGACCATGGAGGAGGTACTGAGGGATGGCAGACAGGAAGGCAACGAACAGCAAAGACCACAGCACCCCATATTTCTAAGGGTGCAAACCACAGAAGCTCTAAAATACAAACCTTGGTGCTTAAAACAGACCTAAGCCCAAAGGGCACGTGTATTTTTAATTTAATAACTAGCCTCACAGGTACAAACAAGGTAGAAAAGACAAGTTCTGCTGCTGCTTCTCCTTCCAAACAAGCCTGTAAAGCTCAAAACATCTCCTCCTGCCCTGACCTCCCAGACACTGAGGGTCTGACGCTGAGTCCTGGTGCCTCCCTTGTACGTGTGGTCCTTCACCTTGTGCTAAAACAAGCAAGTGGTATTGCTGTGACACATGGAAGCTGCTGCCCACCAGGCTGATGGGCATATCCTTAGTTTTGCCTGCCTGTCTCTGCTTGTCCATCTGTTCATCAACCACAGAATCCCAGACTGGTTTGGGTTGGAAGGGACCGTAAAGCTCCTCCAGCTCCAACCCCTGCCCCGGGCAGGGACACCTTCCACTAGAGCAGGTTGCTCCAAGCCCCTGTGTCCAACCTGGCCTTGAACACTGCCAGGGATGGGGATTTATCCCACCAACCCTTTGCTCCCTATCTCAACAGCACTGGGCACAACCACATGCAAACCCAAAGCCAGGGCTCCACAGCTCCTCTCCACACCGGGAATCTCAAGAAACAACATGTGAAACCCTCATTCCCAAAGCTATGGGACCACCAAGGGTCTGCTCCTGCCATCGAGCAGGGCATGGGGCTGGGTTTGCTGTGGCTTTTAGCTGTGGCCAAGAAAGAAACCCACACCACAGTGCCCAAGGAGAGGAAGGAAAGAGAGAGAGAAAAAGCAGGAAAGGCAAGTTAGGGATTTCACACCTGGAATATGTTTAGGAAATGTAGTTAAAACAACTCTTGATCCCCGTTACTAAACTGATACAGTTTGAAAATCCTGCCTCTTGCTCCACACTCTCCTCCTGCAGCAATTTCCCAAGGCAAAGCAGCAAAGAGCAGCATGAGCCTGGTCTGGGAATGCTAAAGCAGCTGAATGGATCCTGCCTGGATGCTGGTGAAGAGGCAGCTCTGGCAAAGCCATCTCAGCCCTTTACTCCCATCCATGTAGGAACAGCCCCAGAAATCTTGCTGGGAAAGTGGGGACAAGGCAGCTGCAGTGCAGGGAAAAACCAGATAGTAAGGAGATAGTGAAGGAAAAAATGGGGAAAGAGAGAGAAATAACACACACCTTTGAGCTCAGAAGTGCTGTAAAGCAAGGCGCAGAGGAGGGGAAATGTGAAGCATGGGGCTGTGTATTATTAATTACATTGAAAACAGAGATTTATAATTAAAAAGAATAGGAGGAATATACATTTTACTAGTTGGAAGTTTTTTTCTTTGCTTGACATAGATATAGATTAAAATACAAGGAGAACAGAGTGGCAGAGCAAGCCAGTACAGCAAGATGACAGTGCAAGGGTTAAAGCATCGCAGAACAGCAACTGAGCTCTGGGTGCCAGGCACAGAAACAAGGAGAAGATGGGGAAACGGGTGCCTGGTGACCAGAGGAGAAAGGATCCTATTTTCCTCCCAACATCCCTAATAACAGAAACCAAACTGTGAGTGAAAAGCTGCAGAAAGCCATTCTCCCACAATTCCCATGAATTAAGTTTATACTGAGGGAAGAGGAGGAAGAGCTAGGAGGAATGGGAGCAAATGCACATGCTCAGTAGGAATTAAAGCTCCCAGGGATTAGGGTGCAGTTAAAACAGCTCATGGTTTATCTATGGATCAATGCACTGGATAGCCCTGTTGCTTCCACAGACCTACACAGGGTCTCAGCTCTGGTGTTTCCAGATGAGGACACCCAGAGCTCATATGGGCTTCATAGGAGGAGTAGCCCACACACCCCAAACGTCAACACAGGCTTGTGGAAAGCAGACTCCACTATAAGAAATAACCCAAAATAAAGCAAAACCCCTTCCCCCACCTGCAAACTTTACACACAGAGACAGGAACTGGAAGTGAACCAATTCATGTTAGACCCTGGGGTTTTAACTCCTCTGGGACATCCAGCCAGCCCCAACTCTCTCCCTCTTTAAAGCCACGTGTAATATTGAGGCAGGTAAGAAAATCAGAACTCAATTAGAGCTACTGTAACTCCACAATTGTTTAGACATAATTGTCTAAATAAAATAAAGGGTTTAATTAGCAGCATCAACCAAATGAAAGGCTATTTGAATAAACATGCTGCTGCTTCAGTCAAAAGCAATTCCTGTTTCACTTGGTAAGAGCAATCCCGGCTGGAGGCAGATGGTTTTAATAATGAAGATATTTTCCCTACTTCAAATTAAAACCACTTTTGGGGGGGGGGGTCTTTTTAAGAAATTCTGCAAAGATTGATGCTGAAAATAATCAATATGTCACATTCACCCCAAGAACCGTGTCATCCCTGATTAAGGGGATGTTAGACAGCAAGTGATGTGTTGATGCCCACTCCTGTCCTGACATCCATTCCTATGTATACCGAGGACTTAAAAGAAATGTTTTTGCATCCCACTTCAGTGAGATAAATAAACCAGGCACCATGAGACCACACACTGCAGAGCCACAGCCCCCTCTGTAAATAGTGTGGAGATGGAGTCCATACATCCAAGTTTTGTTCATTAAGATCTGGAATTCTGGGGGTTTTAACCTAGTACCTGGGGTTTTTAACCAGACCCAAAGGCAGCTCTTAGGTAAAATAAAGTGTTTTCCACAAAATAAAAGTGTATTCCACAAAATAAAAGTGTATTCCATAAAATAAAAGTGTATTCCAGCTCAGCTGTGTCCCCTCCGTGTGGACTGCCCAGGGTTAGGATGGGACTCTTTAGAGTAGACCTGCAAATCAACAACATAAAACCCAAATAATTAAGAACCAAGACAGGCCCCTCTGAAATATCAAGCCCCATACTGACGGTGTCTGCTGAAGTGAGAGAAGGAGGTTACAGAGCCCAAATCACACAGATGTATGGTGAAAATTAAACATGTTTTCCTGAACCCAGAAACCGAAGCTGCCAAACTGCTCAATGTCAGATACAACAGAAGAGTCAAATTAAGTGATTTCTCACTCATTAATAGATTCAGCCATCAAGAAGTTACAGGAGACAGACTACACCGGGTTCCTTACTGAAGTCTGAGAGACAAGAGTGTGATTTCCTCAGTCTACATGGTAATGAAAAATGAGGGGAATTTATGGGTACCTACAAATGTAATTAAAGGGGCTCAGAGCTTAGTTCTGTTCTTCACAGTGTGGGCTGGTGTGAGATGGGAACCCAGAACCTGATCCAAAGCCTGTTGGAGCCTGGGAGCTGCCACCTACCAGACCCAGCTCTGCTCTTG
>NW_009917830.1:66032-66732 GCF_000696875.1 Nestor notabilis | reverse complement strand
GGAGAGCAATGGGGAACGCCCGGGAGGGGACCCCAGCCACTGCTCACCCACAACCTCCCTAAGCCAGGAACAACCCCCTGGCATTCCTTCAACAGTCAAAAAAAGACTACAAGGAACATAGGGGAAAGCAAAGGTACAGACAAGGTGCATTTCACTGCCTGAGCAATCCTCTCGCCATCCCTCAGTGCAGGGACCTGGGAGCCACCTGGTCCCATCTAGCTCAGCTTCACCCACCATACACGAGACCTCTCCTACCCCACGTTTCTTTTTTTGCTCTGGTTAATAAACTTCAGCATCAAACCTGGAGCAATGCAGGCAGCAGCATTACAACTGTCCATCTGTCATCCCCACACTAATATCGTTTGCAGCCTGGCTCTTGGAATTCAACTTCTGCAGTAATGAAGGAAACCGCTGGGAAAGCATTCAGGAATTCCCTGAGCAGCGTGTTACTGAGCCCTTCTCTACAGAAGCACATCAGAAAGTGTCACTCCGCAAAGCAGGACCCGTGCATTAAACAGTGTCACTACAAGGCATAAACAGAATCAAGTGGCATTTACCACATTTCCCCTCTGCCTGTTGCTGATGCTGCTTGTGAGCTGCTTGGAGCAATTACAGATGGAAACACTGACTGAGGACATCCCAGGCTGTGGTACCCACCAGCCACCACATCAATCCCTGCAGATCACTCAGTGAAGCAGCT
>NW_009917830.1:45120-66001 GCF_000696875.1 Nestor notabilis | reverse complement strand
GACCAGAGATACAACTGCAGCCTTTACAGACAGGAGCACCAAGGAAAAGAGCACAGTTCCCAATATAATCATATATTTACTATAAAGAAACAATTTGCTTCAACTCAATTGCAAAGATATCTTTTATGATTGCCTTTATATAGGGGATGAAGCCTGTGACCAAATATAAATGTTACAAAGAGCTGAGTGACTTCCCTGCTTTTCCAAACTACAACTGAACTTTACTAGTTAAAGTTTGCAGAAATAAGGAAATCCATCTATTACTGGAATGCTACAACCAATTACTGCTACAGCCCTAAGTTTACCTGTCCTGCAGACACTGAAGAAACCTTCAGAACACATCTCTACTTTTAATTAGCTTCTAATAATGTGTACAAACCTGAACTCCCATTCTACCCCCAGCACAGGGACAGTGCAGCGCTTCACAGGGCAAAGCCTTCTCAAATGCTGTTTGCATTTGATTTTATCAGCCCTATGTAATAAAAACCTCACCTGGCACAGGGTTGAATGGGTGCAGCTGAGCAGCAGAACCTCAGTGCACACACAGGGTGCCCGAAAAGAAGCAAAGCAAAGCAGCTACTCTCCGAAGTCAGATGGCAAAATGCCTGTTTTGTGTCGAATGCCAATGCAAAATACTTGCTGACTCCTCCAGCAGTTTATTATTAGTGATGAAGTCCCCTGAGGTCTCTCCAAAGTCGTTTTTCTGCTACCGGCCTCAGTCCAGCAGAAACAATAGAGATTCTGCAGCTCAGATGCCATGCGAAGATGAGTAACAGGAAGGGGAATGAGAATGGTGCTCACCGTGGGCTCAAAACCAATTCCAGTTACACAATCCCCGCTTTGAAAAGTCCTATTTTCGCCTAATCTGAAGTGACTGTGGAATCATGAACAAACAGTTTTAAACTGAAAGAAGGGAGATTGAGATGAGCTCTGAGGCAGAAGCTCTTCCCTGGGAGGGTGCTGAGGTGCTGGCACAGGGTGCCCAGAGAAGCTGTGGCTGCCCCATCCCTGGCAGTGTTCAAGGGCAGGTTGGACACAGGGGCTTGGAGCAACCTGCTCTAGTGGAAGGTGTCCCTGCCCGTGGCAGGGGTTGGGACTGGGTGAGCTTTAAGGTCCCTTCCAACCCAAACCAGGCTGGGACTCTATGAAACACAACTGCTGACCAGGCTGCAGGTGAGGTAGAAGCCTGGAGCCACTGGCAATAACGTGCTGGGCTCCCTGCCCGCCCTGCTGGCCTTTGGCTTTGCTAGGAAGGAAAGGTCATCCCCACACTAACACGGACCAAGGTCTTTGATGTACCTGTGCTTACTCATCCTACTTCCCCTCTCTATAAGGTACCTCTGTGCTGTCACAAGGTTGTAGTACAATACAACCTGGAGCTCCCTGGTGCCGCATGTCTCCCACTCCGGTTCCCTGGTGTCCATCTCACCTCTTGCATGTAAAGGAGAACGGGGCTCCCAAAGCTGATTCCCCACCACAAGAAAACCTCAGGTTACTGGAACCGTCCTCAGGAGCACTGCAGCTACAAAGCAAGCTGGTATGTTGCTGACATCAGGCAAAACAAGGGGCAGCTGAAACACCATCTCAAATCAAGGATGCTGCTGTGATGCCGTGACAGACTATTGTGAAGGATTCTTTCACAACCTGTATTCCATACCCATGTTCAACATCCTCCAAGGAAAATCTGATGAGACACTACTGCCACACCTCACTGACAAACATTGACATCTCTGCTGGGGATGGAACAAGCATGAGCCTAAAATTACCAACAGTCCCTCCAGACACCAAACTTTTCACTTTAGAAGGAAAAAACACAAAGGCAACCAACCAGCCAGGCATCAAAAAGCATTTCAGGTCATTTAGTAGCCCAAAATCTTTCAATGAGAAGTCTGACCATCTTGTTTGCTTTCGGAAACAAGGTCGTGCCATGCTGAAGAAACCATCACCGTGGGCTGCTGGAATATTACAAAGCTTTCATTTGAGGGCTGGCTTGTATTTAAACTGCAAAGCTCAGGGGATTCTCCAGGACCACAGAAAACTATTTAGAGAAAGCACATTGGAGTCATGGTGTTGAAAAAGAGGGAAGGTCCCTTCGGGCTGGAGCCCAGCCTCTAGAGCAGAGCTGAGCTGCGATCCAGCGGCGCTTTGTCACTGCTGGTCAGTGACTTCACTGGGGCTCTCCAGGTGTTTGCTCCAGTTTAATGGGTAACTTCATGGCACTGACATCGTTCACTCTTTTAATGAGGCTCTTTCCAAAGCAATTACTCATTTATAAGGGCTGTAACGTTTTATACTGTGTGTTTTGGTGTGGGACCCAACAGAGCCTGCGCCTGGCAGGGTCCCTGCAGGAGGGTGATGAAGATAGGGTCCCGCGAGGGTCTGCTGATGTCCCTGCACATCTCCTCTCTGCTTAGCACCAGGCCAGCTCCAGTTGCTGCTTCACATTTAGTTCTCCCACTTCACGGTTTCACAATGGGATAAGATTCAATTTTTACTTCCTGCGGGTTATCCCATGTTTATTTGTACAATTAGATCCTTAACGAATTCTTTCAGATCAGAGGCATGGGTCTGCCCCACTCAACAACAGACTGTGCTGAAAGTCATGGAGGGGGAAAAAAAGGCAAGTATGGCAAAAACCCAAGTATGAAGCATTTCACCTGAAATAAGGATATAAATGGAAGCAATCTATACCTGATGACATTGGGTTTCAGCCATATCTATTAAGACTAATGGGAACCACATAATCTAACCTTATTAGGGGCAGATTAAGGAAAGCCTCACATAGCTGTAACACAGAAATGATGTGGAGTTGGGTTTGATGAAGTTCCAAACTGACTGACTGCTCTCTGCGTGTGCTGTCCCATAGACAGCCCAAAACGTGTGTGTTCCCACCACATAAGCTGTGTCCCACCTTCCCTACCCGCAGGTACCACAGGGCTGAGCCCAGGACAGCAGCTCCAAAGCGTTTCATCCATAGAGAGCAAGAGGCTATGGAATACATAAATCCACTTATCTAATACACTCTGATGGGCATTAGCACTTCTTGGAAATCAAAGGAATGAATATAAGGGTAAAAATATATAAACCATCCTGCAATTTGCTCGAATTCTGGATGCGACAGGGGCAGCTCGTGTCACTTTATGAATTCCTCCTATTGTGGCTGATCCGTCTGCACACACTGCTCTGGCTGCTATTCAGGTCAGCACTCCCTCCTCTCTTTTCCCCTCTGCCCAAAACTGCGTTTCAAACACAAATAATAATAATAAAACATAATAAAAATGTCACTAGACAAAGCAAATGAACCCCAGGTCCAAAACTGCTCGCTGATATTTTGTACAAGCTCCTATAAAATTAACTTTTACAACTTTTACTGGCAACTTCAACCTGGGTTGAAATTATTCTCTGATTAGTGTGCCCATATATCTCAGGGCAGGCAGTGACCCTCATCCAATTACGTTCAGAAACGCTTTGCACACACATCCAGGCCTCACAATTAAACCCGGGATAACGGAGAGGGCAGAAAAGTCTCCGCTCTGATTTCTGATGGATGATTTGGAACATGGAAAGAAAGATTTGCTCTTTTAATCCACCCACTAAAATCAATCATGCACAAACTTTAACAGGCAGGGCGGGTGTTGGGGGGGGAGGTTTTTTAGGGGGTGTTTTGGTTTGAAACACCAAAACACAAATAAAACCCCCTCAGCACGCACATTGCTGGCTTTCATTTCCTTGAGTAAACAGCGTGTCGCAGGCACGTTGCTGAGGGCTGGGGAAGAGGAGGCAGACCTGAAAGTTGGGCTCATTACTGCTCTATGAAATATGTCTCCAACGTCAGGCCTGGCTCGGGTGCTGCTGGACTGAGACATGAATTACTCCAGTTACTCTATCAAAAGTGTCAGTACACAAGTGGCTGTGGAGTTTAATTAGCCTGACCTGCCTGCACCAACACTGCTCTGACCAGTGAAACAAGATTATACTCATGCTGAGCAGATTTAGCTTAAACAACCCCAAAAGTATTAAAAGGGGAGAGTAAGGGTGAGGGCTGATTTGAAGTTTACAACTGGTACAGATTATAGCCAGGCTGCACTGGTAGCTTGGCTGCGGGGGAATGGGTTTGTACTGGATTTACCCCTCTTTAAGGACACCTACATTAACAGCACCAGGGCTGGAGGAGCTCCTGGTGCAGCAGAGCATGTTGCTGACAGCACAACCCCACTGGAAAGACGAGCATCCTGGAGGATGCTCAGCTATTGGGAATGCTCTGCAAGGACCTTGGCTCAACGCTCGCCTTTACTGGGAACAGAGACAACCTGGACCAGTAGGGCCACGCTGGCAGAGCAGTGTCCTGCGTTTAGTGCATCAGCCTAATTCCCATCTCCGAGCGCGCAGTGACAGCTTGGTGGAACAGCTGGTGGAGCAGTTCTCCTGACACCCTTCCCATCCTGATTTATTGTGGGGCTGATGGACACATTCCTCACCCGCCAGCAGCTCCGCTCCTCGGCTGCGGGTCCCCACGCACAAGGGGGTGTTGGGAGGGGAAAAGCTGGTGCACACACTGGGAGGGCAGAACCCGGGTCTGCACAGTCAGGAAGCACAAATTCAATGTAAAACCTAGAAGGGCCGTGATTAAAACAGAAATTGTAATATAAATTGTATTAAATAGGGTTATACAAAATACAACTGTGTTTTTAAGGTTAACAGCTATTGTCTGTAGACTACCATGGGCAGGGACACCTTCCACTAGAGCAGGTTGCTCCAAGCCCCTGTGTCCAACCTGGCCTTGAACACTGCCAGGGATGGGGCAGCCACAGCTTCTCTGGGCACCCTGTGCCAGCGCCTCAGCACCCTCCCAGGGAAGAGCTTCTGCCTCAGAGCTCATCTCAATCTCCCCTCTGGCAGGTTCAAGCCATTCCCCTTGTCCTGTCCCTACATCCCTTGTCCAAAGCCCCTCTCCAGGTTTCCTGGAGCCCCTTTAGGCACTGGAGCTGCTCTAAGGTGTCCCCTTCAGGAGCCTTCTCTTCTCCAGCTGCCCCAGCCCAGCTCTCTCAGCCTGGCTCCAGAGCAGAGCTGCTGCCAAATCCAGACTTGCTCCTGGCAGGACTCTGGAAAGCCACAGCTCAGCCAATGACAAAGAGCAAAACAACGTTAATCATCACAAAAAAACGGATGTAACAGGCTACAAAAAGCAAATGTAAAGAGAAACAGCAAGCCCAAAATTAAGAGGCACATCACTTAAGAGGTGATGGTCACAGTGGTCAAACCAACAGAGAGGTGTGAGAGGAGCTGTATCGGATCCCTGGATCAGGATGAGTGCATCTGCCAGCCTTAGGGGGTCTGGAAATCCACAGCAGCAGCTCGTATGTTAAAGACACTACTACTGCTGTGGATGTGAGAGGCACTGGGGGAAGCAGGAAGGAGCTGAAGAGGAAGCGATGCTGAACAGAGATGTTAGGAAATCCTCCCATCCAAAGAATTTGAAAGGACAAGCAGGGAAAGGGGAAGAGAAGTGTGAAAATAAGAGAGGGAGGAAAAGGCCCCGCAATGCCCTCAGGTATTTCATGTGCGGATCCTGCCCGGGCAGCCTTGGGCCGTGATGCACAAAGGGGTCCTTCTTCAGAGGAGAGAGAAAGCCATGCAGAACATTCACCATAGCTAATTCATTTAGGACCCTCAATTACAAGTGGGATCTTGTGACACTGCTTTATTTGTAGTCTCTTTTTTCCCTTTTTAATAAACAAAAGGCAGATAAGAAGCGTGACACCTTCAATGGCTTCACAATGGTTTTCCTGCCAGCGCCACATGCCTCAGGGACCTGCCTGAGAGCATCCCATGCGGAAAACCTCATCCCTGCCTTGGAGAGTCCCTGTATCCAGTGCTCATCCCTAATCAAATCATCACCATACCAGCTCGCTACCCGAGATCATCTTCAAGAAAAGCACTAGAACTGCCATTACTTCAAATACCAGAAGACACAATCTCCTGTTTCATTCTAAACCCGGATTTGCTTCCTCAGTCCTTGTGTTCAGGCAGGAGAGCCCAGTGCTGTGGGACAAAAAGGAGAGGAAGAAACAACACTGGGTTGTTTTTAAGACTGGAAAGGGAAAACGCTGTTGTTTCTATGCCACAACATGGACAGATTTACACTCTAACAGCCACGTCAACATGATACCACTTTGGCATGAGCTCACTTAGAGTGGCCTGTAAATGTGTCCATGGGGACCTGGGGACCTCCGCGCCAGAGCCAAATTCACCAAAGGCAAAATCTTGATAACCTTTGGGGTGAAGCCCTTTGGGGCAAACCCAAAGTGTTCCAGCTCCTCCCCCTGCACACCAGAAGGAACTCTGCTGTCCTCGCAGCCGCCCGCCCCGTTGGAGCAGTCCTGCTGCATGTGCAGCTCCACACATGTCTATGGGGAATAATGGGATCATTCTTCCTCCCACCTCAGCCCTCCTACGAGAGGGCCCAGGGCACCATCCTTCCACAGCAACAGCACCATTTTAGTTTAAAGGAACAAAGGACATTCTCGGAGCAAGCAGACTGGAAATAAGCCAAGAGTTTTACCCTACAGCATTAATATCATGGAATGGTTTGGGCTGGAAGGGACCTTAAAGCTCCTCCAGTTCCAACCTCTGCCACGGGCAGGGACACCTTCCACTAGAGCAGGTTGCTCCAAGCCCCTGTGTCCAACCTGCCCTTGAACACTGCCAAGGATGGGGCAGCCACAGCTTCTCTGGGCACCCTGTGCCAGCGCCTCAGCACCCTCACAGGGAAGAGCTTCTGCCCAAGAGCTCATCTCAGTCTCCCCTCCGGCAGGTTAGAAAGAAACCTCCAAAGAAGTTTAGAGCCAAAGTACCTACCTTTCCATAAGCACTTATCTTAGTACAGAAAACAAGCCAATGGAGATCCTATTTCCTCCAGAGGGAAGGGTTTGGGATGCTCCAGTACTATAGGGAAGCACTAGATGGCACTCCTAGAGACAGCCTAATCATGAAGAGTGAAGCTGATGACAACTTCATGATGGATGAAGCAGCCCAATCGCCGGACCCAGGCCATGGGCTGATGCCGGAGGTAGCTCCTGGGTGAATCTTCTGAGTGCTACAACACCATTAGCTTCCTACCCTATTTTCTTTCCTATTTTCTGCATCCTAGGATGCAGATCTCTTGCATGCAGCAAACAGTGCCAAAAGCCACCAGAGCTGTGCCATCAGGAGCTGAAGCTCCATAGCCCGGTATCCTACAGACCTGCCTCTGCATGTCCTCCTCTTCCACCAAATCCCAGTTCAATATTCTTGACCCAGCACAATTCCCATGACAACACCATCATGGTGCCTCAGGGCTCTCCAGGCTTCACCCATGCCCATGACACCCTCTAAACCCTCTTCTCCTTCTACGTGTGTGCCAGGTTTTCCTTCTCCAGCAACATCGTATTTTGTTTCAATCACACATGAAATGATCCTGAGCTGGTGGATGCATTTATGCACAGAAGTCCATCAACCTCCTATCTTGAACTGTCAAGTTCTCACACATGGAAGTATTTATCACACCAGAGCCCCACAGAGTAATGAAATTGCTACCATGAGTAAAGCTGGAGGATAGCATCTCTGCTGCAGAGCAGATCAGATGCTCATCTAATAACACAAGACTAAGCCCTGCATCAGGGCCTCGGAGGGATGGTTCACTCTTCAGAAGAAGATAAAGTGCTAAATCTCCAGCAATAAAGTGAATCTCAAACATTGAGGGCAGGGAATGAAAAGGCTGGTGTGTAATTGCTCTGTGTAATTTGTGTTTCATTTACTCAAGAGGGGCCACTTCATAGTTTATCAAAAGCAGGTGGTGTCACAGCCAGACACTCCTGGTCCCAGAACACGGATACGATTTATCCCGTGAAATCTGTACACAACCAGGACACAGCTCTCAATATCTTTGATAATAAATTCTTTCAGCAGGTAGAACCAGATCCTGCAAGAAGCTTTCTGAAAGGACTACAATAAAGAAAGAGTAATCCAGAAACCATAAACCCATTATAAAAGTACAGTGCTAAATGATAAGCTCATTACTACCCGCTGACATCCAAGCCCCCTGGACACACCAATGGCCACCATGCTCAGGACCAAGATGAACACATGCAGACTGCAAGGAATTCTGCCCAAGATGCTTTTATGGGAGCATGTTTTGGCTAAAACCCAACTATTCCCATGGTACCTGGTTGTTGCCTTTCTAGCATGTACTCGGACAGAACACATTACACATGTATGACCTCTTGGTTCCAGAACGAACCCCAGGTCCTGCTTTTGATTTTTCCCAAGACCAAATTGCAGAACAGAAGCAAAAGGTCTGGCATTACTGGGCTTGAATCCACTTGTTGGAAAAGGAGGGATCACAGTCAAGAAACTGCAGCCTAAGAAGTGGCAATGAAATACATGGATAACTCCTCTTGGAGCCATGCGCGAAGGAAGGACAGTGGAAGTTCCCCCTAAGAACAAGCATGTCAAGTCTGATGCTCTACTGAAATCCAATGCTGGCAATTACTTTCCAGCTCTGTGTATCCATACGGCTTCAGACAGGCAGAATCTTCCTCTCCCTGCCTCCCCCACTGACTGTACAGGCTACTCCACCATGGATGGTCTTTGGTCCTCAAACGGATGACCTTCCAGAATGACTCCCTGGATCTGGGTCTCTGACTCCTATGAACATCCACATTTGCTCTGGGCAAAACCAGGTACAGAGTCAGGGCATAGGCCTGGGATTGTCTAAGAAGAATCCAAGGAGATCTAAGAAGTCAATTCTCCTTACATGGTACCAAGGTGCTGAAATCTTGACACCTTCAGCAATGCATGCCCAGGTCTGCTCCAGCTACTCTTTGGGATCAAGGTTATGAGGTTATAAGAGGTTATGTTAACAGCAGGAGAAACAAGTCATCATTCCAACCACAGGCAAATCACACAAAGCTTCAAGTCATCATTTCAACCACTGTTCCAGGGTAAAAATCACTGCCCAGCTTTTCTGTGGCCTTCAACCCTACACTCCAGCAGCAGTGTCTGATGACCAAGGAGAGATTATACAAACCTGTAGCTGTTTTACCTCTAAATTACAACTTCTAGAAGAAAGTAACTGGGGGAGTAACTGGGCCATTCATCCCAGAGGGACCCTAAACCCAGCTCTGGGGCACACAAATGCAGTACCCATAAACCCAGCATGTTGTGGAGCCTCCTTAAACCAAACATGAAAACACTTATTAAGGGTCCATGGGGGTTCATTTTTCCCAGCATGAAAAGTCCTGCAGGAGAGGTCAGGGCTTGCTACTGTGCAGAGGTTTGGATGCTCCAGAGCCACCTGAGCACCAGGCCACCATCTCCAGTGGGTTCTGGAAAGGAGGTGGACTAAAAGTCTGCATGAAAAGGCATCATGGTTATGGCAATATAGTGTTTTTATGTCATGCACTTCAGGGAAGGTGGAAGCATGTCCTATGCAGGGGTACTGTGCCAAGGTGCAAGGATGGGCTGTACGAGCATGCAGCCATTGGAGAGGATGTGACCAAAACAGCCACAGAAGGTGCTGCACACCAGGGATAGCTTAGGAAAAGGCCAAACTTTATGTTCCCCACAAAGATCTGGTTAAAAGACTGATGCTAACAAAAACATGGAGCAATTTCACCTGCTTTTGGCCATCACCTTTAGCCACAGCATTAAACCAGCACCTCAGCAGCACCAAAAAAGCCCAAATCTGGTACAAAGAAGTAAGTTAAGCTCAATGGAGACTCCACGGAGGCGGAGGAGTCCGTGAGGCCTCTGGAGGAGGGCAGAGCTGTTCCCAGGCACGGATCCAGCCTAAGGGCAGCAACGACCCCCCTGACCCCTCTCAGCAAGCAAGGACCACGGGATCCAGCCACAAAGGGCTGCTGCAGGGTCCCTCCAGGAAGCAACAATGCAGCAGCCAACACTCTGTGCTTTAATCGCCCCATTTATTTCCCCATTTCCAGTATTTAAGGGGTTGTTTGTGTCCTATTTCATTACAACATTCTCACTGCTCATCAACCCCTTACACGTGAAATCCATCCCAAATCCCGGCTCGCATCCTCACGGCTGCAGCATCACCTCCCAACGTACAACCACGCTGGCTGTAACAGACAGCCCTTTGTTCTTCCACAGAGGAGAGCATGTAACCTATCCCAACCTAAAGGGAACTGTTTCTTTAGTGTACAGTGTAAATTGAACTAAAGTGGCAGAGAAACAGTAAGGAATTCCTGAGTGCTCTCCTAAAAACCCCCAGCCAAAAGAGCTCCCGTATAGGTGACATATAAGATTTCCTAGAAGAGGAAACATTAGAAATCCAGAAGTCAGTAACATCTTAACTGGCAAATTAAACCCATACCACGCTTGATGCAGAGGCAACCCTGCTAAAAGCATGTCTTATTGCCCAAAGCAAGGACTCCCAGGGGGAGAGATGCTGAGCCTGGCATGAGCTCCTCAGAGATTTGCTGCAGGCAAATCACATCCAATGAAACCTGGATTCATCCTTGTCAAACAAAACAGGAGATGGTGCCGAGCAAGGAGTAAATATCTCCAGATAAATATCTGCTCCTGAGCTTCAGCTTCTCCCTTGTGCCCTACAAGCCCTGTAGGCTCCCACTCCTACCTCCTGAGCCTCCATGCTGGGTTACTCTCCAGTTACTCTAGCTAGAAAGAAGAGTAAGACCCAATAATTCATATGGGCTACACATACAAAGAGCCTAAACAGGACAAAGCCATGGCTAAAATCCTCAAAAGCACCCAGACTGCTAAACTGCCATGTTCAGATGTTTTCTTTCACAGTAGTAAAAAGAAAAGCAACAGAAATCTTGCCTGTTCTGATCATTTCCATCCCTTCTGACAGCACTTTCCCTTTACAGCCGTCCCACAAACAAGAAAACATCAACTACCAATCTCAGAAGCACTTTCTAGTTGAGAAAGCTTCGTGTTTAATGTCATAACACAAGTGGCTTTCGGGTCCACGCAGCATCGCACCCCATCACCCACAGAACTCCCCTCCACCCTCACCCGTTGGCTTGATAAACTCATGACAGTAATGAGGAGAGTGATGGGCTGGGTATTAACCACACTGCTGGGATTTACAGGAGGAATAAACCAAGGGAAAGCAGATCTCCAGTGTTTCAGCAGCCACCCAGCCACGTACCACAACTGCTGCTGGCCTTTACATCCCCCAAGGTAATCAGCTAATGCTTGTCTCTGGTAGCGCAACGGGGGCCACGTGTGTTGCTGCTGCATATTTGGCACAGGGAACTGCAAAAGGGAGTTATAAAAAGCCCTGTTAGACCCTGCTCGTGGTTAGGAAAATGTAGAGCTGGAGCAGCTTGATGAAAATTGCACACAAACATACACAGAGGAATACTCATGATCAAATGTTCTGCAGGAGCAAAACGCATTAAGGGAGGAAAGCTGCTTTTTGAAGACATGATTCTGGTCCCATTTCTTAGGAAAGGTCTAAAGGCAGTTCCCACTGATGACAAATTCACAGAGCACGGTGAAATTCAGACTGGTGGCTTAAAGGATTAAGAGATTGCCCTTTTAAAGCTTTGTGTGTGCAGGGTTTGGCGAAACCAAGGGATCAACCTGTTGGAACTGCTCAGCATCTCTTACAAGGAGCACCCCAGCAGGATTCAGCCAAGAAATGGTGAGCTCCCAGCCCTTCCAACCACCTCCTGCCCTGTGAGGCCACAGCGTGAGGACCACTGGCAGGAGGAAAAGGCCATCAGCAGAGGAGCATCCATTTAGGGACCAAACCAGGGCACCCCAAATGGAGAGGGTTTAGCTACTTCCCTATGGAGGGTGTCAGATGAATCCTCCCTCAGTGTCTCTTTGACAATCTTTGCAGGACCTTTCCAAGCACCCTTTGGCAGGATCAAGGTTGGGATAAGAAATGCTGGAAGAAGAGGTTTCCCTAATGACAGCACCTAAACCTGAGGCCAGCACACAGACCGGGGATGCAGGAATTCAGGAGGCACTCTCAGGTGAACTTTAATCTCAGCAAGTTACAAAAGCCACTTGCTCTCTATATAATAAAACCAAAGCTCAATTAGGAAAGGCAGGTTTGACCGGCTTGGAGAAAACTACCCTTTGATAACTACATGCTACTTTATCCTTTCACTGCTTTTGGCAGAGAAAAGAGGTCACTGCAGTTTTCTACCAGCTCCTGCTCTCTCCTGTCAATCCCTCGTGCACTCAGGTAGTTCAGGTTCAATGTTCAAAAGGAGGAACAGGCTGTGAACCATCCATCAGATCTATTTACCAACAGAACTAGTGAGCGAGGGCGAAGGGAGACAGCACTAAGCTGGCAACTGCTGCTCAGAGCTCTCAGGGTGCGCCCATGCTCCCTGCTCACGGGGCCCTCACTCTGCATGGCTGGAAATAAATACTCTTTCTCACGATTAAACTTCAAGTGAGTATTCAGCATAAAATCATTAACGAATGACATAAGGAGTCAAGAAACATTCCCAGCCTGTCCTTGCTCCCGTTTGGTTTCCGCATCTGTGCCAGTGTTCCCAGCCCTCTGGTTGAGCGGAGCAGGGCAGCGTTTCCCATCACCTGCCAAACTGGGTATTGAAAGGCTGCTAAAATTGCAATTAACTCCTTGAATTAAAATATTTCCCTTATTTGCCTCGGGGCCAAGGATAACACGTTCAAGCAGATTTCCATTGCGGGCTGCTTGCAAACTGTTAATTGCAACTATTGCCTTAAGGATTTAGCAATCCTAACTCTCATGCAGAGCATGGGCCACCTCCTGTGTGGGATTCCACTTCTGCTCCTTAGGCAGATGACAGGAAATTTTACCAAACAAGATGAAAAACTGTTGCAAGCCCTTGAGCTACCAACAATCCTACACGTTCTTTGTTAGACAAATGGGTATTACAGCTAACTCACATCTAATACTTCCATAAGTGCTCTTTAATTGTACTAGTTGCAGCACGGAACCTGCTCAGCTCCAGCAGCTGCTGGTTCATATCTCCCCACGCTCTCCTCCATGAGCCCGACACCCAAAAGTTAAGGAAGCAGTAATATTCCCAAGAGAAAATAGGGGTGAAACAGCGATGTTGGACACAACTCACCACAGCAGCCACCGCTTGGAGAGCACAGCCTGGGGGAGAGGGGAACCAGCAGAAGGACTCCAGATGGAGAGAGGAGATGGCTGGTGTCTGCTCCCAAGGAACAAGGGATGGGACAAGAGGAAACGGCCTCAAGCTGCCCCAGGGCAGGTTTAGCTGGAGCTGAGGAACAATTCCTTGCCCAGAGGGTGCTCAGGCATTGGAACAGGCTGCCCAGGGCAGGGCTGGAGTCACCGTCCCTGCAAGTGTTCACACCCCGGGTAGACGAGGCCTCAGTGCCAGGGGTTAGTGGTGGCCTTGGCACTGCTGGGGTAAAGGTTGGACTGGATGAGCTTAAAGGTTTTTGCCAACCTGGTTGATTCTATGATTCTGTGTTAAGCAGGTTCCTTGAGGAAGGTGAGTTCATGGAACAGGGCTCCAAGAAGAGACAAAACCCTTCTCCCTGGGCAGATGACTCCTCCATGGCTGCAGGGCAAAGGCGGGCATCCATCCACCTCGGGCTGGCGTTGTTAAACCCAGGTACTGACTGCAGAGACTGACAAGTTCATGTTACATTCCAATGGATCCAACATGAGGCTTCGAAACTCAATATTGTCTCTGTCTAATTGGACAGGATCCAGTTCAATTCTGCCAAACCTCTTGATTAATGCTAAAGCAATAAAACCCCTTTTAGCCATGGAGACAGCCGGGCTGAAAGGGGAAGAGGAAGAATATGATCCTTGGAAAATACAGATAAGTGAATTCATGAATATGAGGAAGAGAAATGCCATTTTTAATACAAATATTTCCATAATGCTTGCAAGGGCAACAATTCCCAGCCCCTACTTTTCCATGTAAATTGGTCAAGAGGTAAAAAGCCTCTAGTGAGCCCCCGGCGCAGTCACAGCTTTTGCCCTGGAATGTGGTTATGGAAAAGTTATTTCTTTGTCTCAACTTATTTGGAGACAGACTAGAAAACCTGGTTACAAAACTGCTTCACTCGAAATCCCATGAAGTGGAAGAAATGGGTCTGAACTGCAGATGGGAACACTCCTAATTCTGAGGAGAGAAACCAGCATCTTCATATCTGACTCCACACGGGAATTTCATAGCTTAAGTCAAATTAAAACAAGAAGAATGGTTGTCTTGTTTTAAATTGGTGGGAAAAAAAGCTCCTTACTGCTTTTATCTATATTTTATCTCAGAAGAGGCTACTTTTTGTTGCAGCACAAATGGCATTGTACAAGAGATGAGGGGATAACTCTATACATGAAAGAAAAGGGCAGCAACTTCAAATGCTTGAAAACATCGATCCTGCCACAGTGTTAATAGAATAAGGCAAAACCCAGTGGCTTTCCTGATCTGTTGAGTGTTTCGGGTTGAAAGAGCTAATCCACACCGAGTTACCCTCCCAGCTTTTATGTATAATACATACCCCAAAAGATAAGCAAATTATATGACATTATATATAATTACAGAAGCTCCTAATTACATAGCACAGTTTGTAGGCAGCCCAGCAAAGGCCATGCTTTCCAGAACAGCAATTCCTGAAGTGAATACAGTAAATCAGCTTTTGCTTGCCACTGATTTGAAACTTTAACCTATAAATTAAATTAATAAGAGACAAAGGCTTCTTTTGTGCATTTGCAAGCCTGTAGGATTTTACAAATAATAGGACTGGAAAGTGATTTATATGCCAAGATTAAAGGTCAGTTTGGCGCACACGACTTTGGAGCAAAACACCCCAGCAGAGGCTTACTATTAACTCATTCGTGCACCATCCTCATGTTGGATTCTTGTGCTGTGAACACTGGAATAGTTGCAAGGCAGAAAAAACCCCTGCATTGGAGAAATAAGTGGAATTCTTCCTGATCTATGGTAAGGATGGAAACGTGTATGGGAGTTATATCGGGCCATCGGCCTCTGATTACTGAAGTGACATTACCCATGTGCTGCAATTCCAATCAAGTACATGTTCAACATGGAAAGTTTGAAAACACAGGGAATTGCATGGAAACACCACAAATTAAGTGTAATAATAGAAGATGTGCACATAATTCAAACTTCTACCAGCAAATGGGAGGGCTTTGCTATTGATGATATTCTGCCAATGGCTGGTCCTTCTCCTGCGCAGCCCAATATTCCTGTGGGAAATAAAACTTCAAGCTGAGCTTAAAACTTTTGGTGGATGCAGTAATCAATACAGTGTTAACCTGAGACCCAGAATAGCTTCTTATGGTTATTCCCCTATGAAATTCCCAGGAAGAGACCAGAGGAGGAGGAGAAGATGCACAAACACACCCACCACGGGGAACGTAGCTTCTGCAGTAGAACTTTGTTATGTCTCTGTTGTTTTGTAGGCAACAAATTCAGTATTTTACTTATTAAATTAGGACAGACTTCTCTATTCTGTGAAAATTCATTCATGCAACACATTTAACAGTCAAAGGAAGAGATGAAGCAGTAGCACGTTCTCATAATGGGATGAAAATGCAATCTGATCTCCAAAGAAGAAAGCAGCAGCTTGTAAAGCAACACCCTATTTGTTTAAACTCTATCTGCAATTAAAAGCATGTAGTTATTTTGCTTTCCCTGGAAAAGCAGATGGCAAGAACACAGGCTGCTTTTGGATAATTTAATTGTACTTTGGAGCTCTGCACACCCCATTTTGCAGCTGATGCTACATGAAATCACTGTGTTCAAGTTTCAGTTTTGCTTAGACTCCTGGACTGTTGAGAGCAAACATTATGGAAAAAGAAGAGCACTGAATTTTGGCAGACACCAGCACTTTGCATCATCCCAAAGATCTCCAAAGTAAGGGAGCTGGAATGATGGTTAATCCCTACGAACACTGAGGAAAGGGGAAGGGATGAGAAGACCAGCTCTCCCTAGACTGCAACTGATATGTTGCTATATAGGAGACCCAAAACCCAGTATTTAATGCCTGGGTGTTGAGGCTGCCCCATCCCAGCAGAGGGTCCTGGTGGATGTGGTTGGGGAGATGCTGTGGTAGAAATAGAGGTGTTGCTGACACCACATCGGGGAGGCCAAGTGAGCAATCCTCTTCCATAGAGCAAGAGAGGTAACAGACACACTGCATGGATGTGGAGCTGTCAGAGCAAGGCCAGAGGAGGCCCCGGAGCTGCTGTGAGGGCTGGAGCAGCTCTGCTCTGGAGCCAGGCTGAGAGAGCTGGGCTGGGGCAGCTGGAGAAGAGAAGGCGCCTGAAGGGGACACCTTAGAGCAGCCCCAGTGCCTAAAGGGGCTCCAGGAATCCTAGAGAGGGGCTTTGGACAAGGGATGGAGGGACAGGACAAGGGGGATGGCTTGAACCTGCCCGAGGGGAGATTGAGATGAGCTCTTGGGCAGAAGCTCTTCCCTGGGAGGGTGCTGAGGCGCTGGCACAGGGTGCCCAGAGAAGCTGTGGCTGCCCCATCCCTGGCAGTGTTCAAGGCCAGGTTGGACACAGGGGCTTGGAGCAACCTGCTCTAGTGGAAGGTGTCCCTGCCCGGGGCAGGGGTTGGAGCTGGATGAGCTTTAAGGTCCCTTCTAACCCAAACCACTTTGTGACTCTATGATTCTATGAAAGACTGGAAAGCTCTTAAATTTTCTTCCACCATTTCCCCCTCTTATTTTTGCCTTCCAGAAAGCACTGAAATTTGTCATCTTTCTCCTCTTTGCACATTCCTTAAAACACACCATTAACTAAGCTCATAAATCCACAATTTA
This sequence comes from Nestor notabilis, assembly GCF_000696875.1. NCBI lineage: Eukaryota > Metazoa > Chordata > Aves > Psittaciformes > Psittacidae > Nestor > Nestor notabilis. The sequence goes on along the minus strand of NW_009917830.1, from coordinate 49,195 downwards.
AATAATTACCAGAGCGTTACCTCTGTTATCTTCAAAGCTGACAAACCTCCTGGGTCCTGAACGTTTCATGAGCAGTCGATTATACCCCACAGCCCCTGGTAGGCAGAGGGAAGCGATGGGCTCCATCATTTCTGTCCACTGGAGAAGCTGCCCAGCCAGATAAAAGCAAGGGACAGGGTCAGAGCATGCAGAGCTGATTAAGTGGCTGCAAAGTGGGTTGTAAGGACTAATCTGATTAGGATTGAAAACGACCAAATAGGTGGAGGGGGAGGAAGAGAGGAGGAGAATATTTAAGGGCAAGCGATGAGGGTCCTGGGTGGTCTCTAAATGAGGTTGAAACAGTGGGAGAGTGTAACGAAGAGCTGAAATCCAATAGTTGTACAGGAAGCTTTCACCAGGCTTAAAACAAATCCTTAAGAAAACCAGAAAGGAATCCAGGAAGAGGAATTGTATTACTGCTGAAAACGGTATTGGCATATTCCCAATGCATTTAGAGCGTGTGACTGACAGTTCTGCTGCTGATCCCGGCGGTGGGGAGGGAGAACGTCTTCCTATGCTTCAAAACCCTCCAAAGGCTCACAACAGAAGGATCCCTGGGGGTATTTCACTGAACTTCTGCTATCTTGTCCTGTTTTGGTTTAATACAGCTGGCAATCAGGGCAAAGCTGCGGGGAGGCAGGTGCCACCCACCAGCCTGGCTTATACCAGCGTGAGAATCAGGAGGTTGCTCACTTGACTTTGGTTTAATCCAGTTACTTTTGGTGAAGAAATAAAGAGGAGATAGAATCCCACAGCAAAACCTGTGCTCTGCCACCCATGGTAAGAGTGTCTGGGAAGGATCTCCTACTGTGTGTTAATCCCTCTTATTCCTGCCATTAGTTTCCTTCTAAAGCTATCCTCAAAGTTCCTCTCTCACCACCTGCTTACAGCCAATTTACTTCAGCAGAATGTGGTTTCCTGAGCCTGGACCAAAGATGCTGCCTCTGCTCTATGATGCTGATTTCCAGCTCTGCCTTTTCTTTCTATAGTTCTCCGAGCAGACATTCCTCCTCCTAGATTCACTGCCAGGATTCTGGTCCTGATCAATGTCATAGCTGAACTAATGCAGACTTTGGGAATCAGGTGGGATTCTCAAGAGGTTGGGAATCCGCTTCCCATTCATCTCTCCTGTCTGCTGTCAGGGTAGGTCAAGCCAGACCCCGGGACCAAACACTGCTGAGAGCAAACCTACACTCTCACGAGTGCATGACCCTGGAGAGCAGCTTTCCTGCCTTCCCTGCTTGGGATATCACCTACAGTGTCTTCACTGTGGGGGTGCTGAGGCACCCAGGGTGCCCAGAGAAGCTGTGGCTGCCCCATCCCTGGCAGTGTTCAAGGGCAGGTTGGACACAGGGGCTTGGAGCAACCTGCTCTAGTGGAAGGTGTCCCTGCCCATGGCAGGGGTTGGGGCTGGATGAGCTTTAAGCTCCCTTCCAACCCAAACCAATCTGGGATTCTCTGTCCTTCTTTCTGCAGGAGAAATCTGATTTTGTTCTGCTTAAACTCTGACACTATTACTCACCCTGGTTCTTCTAGAGCATTCTTTAACTGCTTAAAAAACAGCATGACTGGACACAAATGTCAGCATTTATCATTCTGCAGCTCCACAAGCACAGTTACACTCACAAACTTCCTGCCTTGCAGCCTTGAAGAGCTCAGACCTCACTTCCAGAAATGCTGATCAGCTGCAGCAGAACCTGCTGCCAGCATCCCAAACTCTGGAAAACCAGCCCAAATTCCACCTTTAAAAGCATTTCCTCCCTCTCTTTTGAAGTGATGTGCGCATTTAACTATTATTAGCACAACAGAGCCCAGCCCAAAGTTGGGAATAACAAACATTTCCAGCAAACTGCATTCAAAGAGATCTTGCATCTCGTGTGGAGCACCTGGGATTCATCTGAAAACCCATCTCAGATAGAGACCTTCTTGCAGCAGCCTGATACAAAATCCAGATACAGTGTAATAAGCTTTTGATGTCGTGTTGACATTTATCTGCCAATATTATTGCTTCATGCACTTACCTTATGATGGATCCTGTTACTTAATTGATCACAGGCAAGGTCAGGAACTGGCCCTTCCTCCAGCTCTAGCACTGACATCATGCAAATCACCAAAAGCCAGAAGAAAGCACCTAATCCTCAGTTCGAACCCACACTAAGCAGCACTTCAGTACGTGTGAATGAGGACAACTGCTTTTCCAATTATGCCTCCAAAAAGGTCGTGTTTCAAAACTTCTGATCAAATGGAAAAACCCAAAAAGCTGAACACAAGCTGCTCTTCCCTTTGCTGTTGCCTTAACTCAAAGAGCAGTTTGCTTTCACAGCAGGAGATGGGAATAAACTGCATTTATAATCCTCCACGGGCAGAACCTCGTCTCCTCCTTGCTCTCCTTACAGAGGACTCATCAACACCAGCTTTGGCTTCTACATGGCAAGTTGTCCAGTGAGGGCAGAGATGGACCACAACTCGCTTAGGGTCATAGAATCACAGAATCATCTAGGTTGGAAAAGATCTTTAAGATCATCATGTCCAACTAGAGCACAAATTTTACTGTTTGAAGTAATGATGGGCTATGAGGAACCCAGAAACCCACAGCACATCTGTATCATCCATGGTCACTTCTAAAAACCTTCACAGATGCTGAGGGCAGGCAATTGCCCTGGGCTTCCAGCCACAGATCCAGCAGTGCTGAGCTCACCCCAGGCCCTGCAAGCACAGATTGCTGGGCTTCCATGGTTTGTGTTGAAAGAGCCCTTAAAGCTCCTCCAGCCCCAACCCCTGCCCCGGGCAGGGACACCTTCCACTAGAGCAGGTTGCTCCAAGCCCCTGTGTCCAACCTGGCCTTGAACACTGCCAGGGATGGGGCAGCCACAGCTTCTCTGGGCACCCTGTGCCAGCGCCTCAGCACCCTCCCAGGGAAGAGCTTCTGCCTCAGAGCTCATCTCAATCTCCCCTCTGGCAGCTTTGGTACCTCTCCAAAATGCTTTGCACTATTACTTCTTTTAAATATTCTTTTTTTCTGATCAATTCAGCACTGTTTCCCTTATATGAATTTGCAACTTGAAAACTTACATTTTGAGCACAAGGTCTGAGTCGCTGCTTCCCTGTTTGGAACATTTTTGCTTCCAGCAATGCAAACTGTTGGAATAAAGCCCACCCTGAGACACCAGCGATGATGAAAGCAGATCATTTTCTGATTTATCAAAATGAATTGCTAGATATTATTTACTTTTTGTTTCATAATAGATTGGGATAAGCGAGATGAAAAGGTTTAATGGAAGGAAGAGAAGGGAGAAAGAAATCAAGAGGCAGTTAAAGAGCAGTTGGAGCTTCCTTCTCACCCTTATCAGCACAGCTATCAGTCAGCAAGCCCGTAATTAGGTACAAAAGACAGTGTGCTTTGGAGAGCTTCTCCAGGAACCCAGAGCTGCTGCATGCCAGAAGCTGGAGCAGTGATTGACAGCCTCTATTTCAGAGCAGCAGTCACAGAATAATTAGTGACAATTTGTACAGATCAGGAGGAGTGACCTTTGTGGCTGCGCGAAGAACAAAGCTTTGCTCACAGCACTCACAAATACACAACGAAAACGTGACTCGGTTGTGAAGTAGGGGCCGGTTCCGCAAAGTCCTTCAAACTTTCCTCCTTCCTGTCAACAGACCCATCCTGAGCACCTAGAGATGACTCCAGCACAGGGAAGCAAATCCGGGGTCTTAGTTCCAGGGCTGACAAAGCCTTTGTTGGTTTGAGAGCTGGTTTTGGTCTTCCTTTCCCTTTATCCCTCTTTGTCTCAGTAGTACGTCTGCCCTCCTAGCCCAGCCATCCGCAGCAAAGGATGCAAATCACTGGGAAACTCTTGGATAAAAGGCATTCCCTTCAAAGCACCACTTAGAAACAATCATCTTATAATTAAAAATACAGAATTGCAGCACTGAGAAGGACTTGGGGGTGTTGGTCAATGAGAAGCTCCCCATGACCCATCAGTGTGCACTTGAGCCCAGAACCCCTCCATGTGCTGGGTGCATCCCCCGCGCGTGA